>NC_143044.1:23260000-23350000 GCF_057628025.1 Oncorhynchus mykiss | reverse complement strand
GATTGGTCAGACCAGTGTTGTACAGACCTGCTCACCGGAACTTCCCTCTTGAGTTTTTATTTGTAAGCGAGGAGGAGCAAAAATTGAGTTGTGATAAGATTTGCCAAATGGAGGGCGGGAGAGGGCCTATTACCCTTGTCAAAAAGGCGCGTACTAGTGGTCAAGAGTGGAATTTCTGCGAGTTGGACAGTCAATGTGTTAATTGTAATACGAGAGCATGGACCTCAAATGACTTTTGTTAAAGTCATTCGCGACAATGAACGCTGCCTCCGAGTACACAGTATCCAGTTTATTCAGGGTCCAATGAAGAGCCTTTTTGGTATTGGCTTGGGACAGGATGTTTACAGCCGTGGCGATAATCCTTGAGAACTCTCACGAAAAGTAAAAATGCCGATATTTGATGACCAAGTATTCCATGCAGAAGCTGGCAAGTTCCTGTACGTTTCCCCATTGCATCACGTTTTATTGGTCATGAAGCAGATACCACCGCCTTTGTTCTTGCCAGAGAGTGCCTGCTTCCTATCTGCTCGATATACTGTAAAACCCGCTGGTTGTATATAATCCGTTTGGATGTCAGAGGAAACCCAAGTCTCAGAAAAGCAGGGTATGATGCAGAATCTGATGTCCCTCTGGAAAGAGATCTTCGCTCTGAGTTCATCAAGTTTATTCAGTAATGATTGAACATTGGCGAGTAGTATGCTCGGTAATGGTGGACGGGTCACCTGGCGTCTCAATCTCACTAAGACCCCTACACGTCTACCTTTCCGTCGGTGTCTTCGTTTCCTTCTCTCCGGTAGGACTCCCAGGCTACCTGGTAGAGGCTAGACCATTGTTCCGCCATCTCCGAAAATTCAGGAAGGTCGGGTGGACAGTGAGTACCCAGTGATTAATTTTAGAAAAACACTAGAAAAACCATTAGAACAAGTAGAAACCTGCAAAGCTTTGTAGGAACTCGAGGCGGGGCTACTATGTTGGTCGGCGTCAAACTCCGTCACAGCCATGTGGTTGTTGCTGAGGATCATTAGTAACAGTTGATCATATAAATGTAGGCCAATTTAATTCCATGGAGTGGAGTGCAGACCAAGTCGTTACAGTTTCTACCCGACGCATGGCGCAATACTTGACCGTGTCATCACCCAGTTCCATGGTTAGTGCAGGAAATAGACTAGGGTATAGCCTACAACTGTACACTATTCTCCCTATTATAATTCTATATACAAAAATTCCAACATTACCATGGGTTAAAGAACTGAATGTGGCAATTTTCTGAATTCATCTAACCACTGTATTTTTGATTCATCAATATATTTAGTGTGTAAAGGCTTTCCAAAACAGTTTTTTGTTATGATTCATACATACTTTCCTAACCATAAAATTTGAAATTGCAGAGCGCAAAATTCAAAAAGCAAAATTTGTAATATTAAACATTCATAAAAATACAAGTGTTATACACCATTCTTTTAAGTTAGAATCTTGGTAATCGAACCGCTTTGTCCGATTTACAATAGGCGTTTACGGCAAAAGCATAGCATTTGATCATTTGAGGACAGCGCCTCACCCACTTCCTGCATTAACATGAATTCATAACCTGCACAGGTGTCACAAAACTCAAAAATAGCGATAAAATAAATCACCTAAAGAAGATCTTTGAAGATCTTCATCTTTTTGCAATCCAAAGGGTCCCAGTTACACAATGAATGGTAGTTTTGTTCGATAAAGTCCTTCTTTATATCCCAAAAATGTCTGCTTATCTGGCGCGTTTGATTCAGAAATCCACTTGTTCCAACTTGCCCAACATGCCTACAAAGGAATCTAAAAAGTTAGCTGAAAAGTTCATCCAAACAATTCAAACAACGTTTGTAATCCAACCTTAGGTACCCTAATACGTAAATAATCACTAAAATTTAAGACGGAATATATGGTGTTCAATACCGGAGAAAAAGAACGAGGAGCGCGCACTCATTCATGCGCGCCAAAAGACTATAGTCCTTCTGAGGGATAGAAAGAATACGAATACTTCTTCATTTTTCAAAAAACAAGAGACATGCGCCAAGAGACTTGCAGCTTGCATGAAACAATTTCTAAAGACTGTTGACATCTAGTGGAAGCCATAGGAACTGCAATCTGGGTCCTAATTATTAGACTTTCCCATAGAAAAGCATTGAAAAGTCCAATGACCTCGGATTGTCCTCTGGGTTTCACCTGCCAAATCAGTTCTGTTATACTCACAGACATTATTTTCACAGTTTTAGAAACGTTAGATTGTTTTCTATCCAATACTATATCCTAGTTTCTGGGCCTGAGTAAAAAGCAGTTTACTTTGGGCACTTCAGTCGTCCAAACTTCCGAATACTGCCCCCTAGCCTTAACAAGTTGAAGAGATGGGTTTAGAGAAATGTACTGAAAACCCTATTGAATGAAAACTCCACAATAAAATCTGTTGGTCAGAAAGTGGGAAGGGTTTTCAGTGGTTGAATTACATTTATTCAGCGCCCGCAAGTGAAGCCCACCTACAAAGCCCGTAACGCACCTTCATAAGCTAAGTCGTAATTCCAAAGGTGGAATTTCCTAAATCGGAATTGGGCCCTCAATGTCCCCAATTTTGTTTCTGCCTGAAATCGAAAATTGTGATCATTTTTCCATAATCGTACCGAAACTGAACCGACCTCAAAAAGCACTAATCGCTCAGCACTAATAGCGGTAGTACATCGTGTCTATGAAGACACTGAACATTAAGGGCCAGATATGTGTGGATATCTCACATAAGGATTAAAAAATCCTTTCAATGCATGATTTGTGTGAATGTTCAAGTCACACATTACACAGATCTCCAGTCCCCGAGTGGCTGGATGTTGTGGTGGTGGTGGTGGTGGTGGAGTACTTACATATAGGGTTGTGTGTGCGTGTCGGTGAAGCATTGGCTCAGTGGCATTCCGTGAGCATTCCGTGAGCTGAGCTGACAAGCCTTCGGGGGCTTCCGTGTCCCTATGATGTTAATGTCAGACAGTCAGGAGAGGAGAGGGTAGGGGAAGAGAGGAGAGGATATTCTCTCCTTCCACACAACAGACCTGATGAAGCTCTTCTCTTTGCGTGTGGTCGGGGAATCAACATCTCTGTAGACGGGTGTTTTCCCATTAAGTGTTCTAGGGCTGCGAGAGGTAAACACAAGACATCTCCTGATGTTTGGAGAGGTTCTAGATCATTCAGATTAGAAGACTCCTACTGTCTGTTGTTGAGGTGAAGAATGGCATTTGCTGTTATAGAACTGGCAGCAACATTCTGTTGTCACATTACCCAGTTATGATTGCTGAATTATTAGCATGTTGTTTTGATTTTGGTCTATTTTTTAAAATCTCTCTAGACACAATTTGACAAGCTCATGGCCAAAAATAGGACACTATATCAACCAACTCAAGGCCACTATATAAAGTGCCTTCAGAAAGTATTCATACCCTTTGACTTATTCCACATCTTGTTGTGTTACATCCTAATTTCAATATTGATTAGATATATTTTTTCTCACTCATCTACACCCAATACCCCATAATTACATATTTGAAAACATGTTTTTAGGAATGTTAGCAAATGTATTGAAAATTAAATATAAAAAGATCTCATTCACATAAGATTTCACCCCCCTGTGTCAATACATGTTAGAATCACCTTTGGCAGCGATTAAAGCTGTGAGGCTTTGCACACCTGGATTGTACAATATTTTCACATGATTATTATTTTAAAAATTCTTCAAGCTGTGTCAAGCTGGTTGTTAATCACAGTTAGACAGCCATTTTCAAGTCTTGCCATAGATTTTCAAGCTGATTTAGGTCAAAACTTTAACTAGGCCACTCAGGAACATTCAATGTCGTCTCGGTAAGCAGCTCCAGTGTATATTTGGCCTTGTGTTTTAGGTTATTGTCCTGCTGAAAGGTGAATTTATCTCCCAGTGTCTGTTGGAAAGCAGACTGAACCAAGTTTTCCTATAGGTGTTTGCCTGTGCTTAGCTCTATTCAGTTTCCTTGTATCCTAAAACACTCCCAAGCCCTGGTACTCAGTGATGTGTTGTGCTGTATTTGCCCCAAACATAATGTTTGTATTCAGGACATAAAGTACATTTATTTGCCAAATTTTTAGCAGTTTTACAGTTTCACTGCCTTATTTCAAACACAATTCATGTTTTGGAATCTTTTATTCTCTACAGGTTTCCTTCTTTTCACTCTGTCATCTAGGTTAGTATTGTGGAGTAACTACAATGGTGTTGATTCATCCTCAATTTTCTCCTATCACAGCCATTAAACTCCGTAACTCTTTTAAAGTCACTATAGGCATCATGATGAAATCCCTGAGTGGTTTCCTTCCTCTCCGGCAAGTGAGTTAGGAAGGACGCCTGTATCTTTGTAGTGACTGGGTGTATTATTGATACACCATCCAAAGTGTAATTAATGGATAACTTCACCATGCTCAAAGGGATATTCAATGTTTGAATTTGTTGTTTTTACCCATCTACAAAAGGTGCCCTTCTTGGCAAGGCATTGGAAAACCTCCCTGGTCTTTGTGGTTGAATCTGTGTTTGAAATTCACTACTCTACTGAGGGACCTTACAATTATCTGTATGTGGGGGTACAGAGATGAGTTAGTCATTAAAACATAATGTTACAAACTATTACTACACACCGAGGGAGTCCATGCAACTTATTATGTGACTTGCTAGGCAACATTTTTCTTGTGAACTTATTTGGTCTTGCCATAACAAAGGAGTTGAATGATTATTGACTCAAGACATTGCAGATTTTCATTTTTAATTAATTAGTAAACATTTCTACAAACATAATTCCACTTTGACATTATGGGGTATTGTGTGTAGGCCAGTGACACAAAATCTCAATTTAATCAATTTTAAATTCAGGCTGTAACACAACAAAATATGCAAAAAGTCAAGATGTGTGAATACTTTCGGAAGGCTCTGTAAATTGTAATTCTATGGAGGGGAGCATATACAGTTATACAATTCTATTCTAATCCTTGTATTTCTATGGAAAGTATTCTCCCTGCCATCAAAGCAGATGCCACTGCTGATGCTTCCGTCCAGTCCTCAGGCTATGACATCATTGGTGTGAGTCATCGACCAGATTTAGAATCACCATGTGACATCATCAGTATGAGTCATCAACCAGAGCCACACAGACCAGAGCACTGTCTGTCTATCGTCACACAACACAGACTGTGCACAGTATGACAGTGTCAGGGAAGATACACACACAAACAGCTAGCATCAGCACTGCATGAGGAGAGACGGCAAGAAAACAAATATATCATCTAGAATGGCAGAAAGGAGAGGAAAACCCTAAATTAATAATGATTTGAGGTTGTCAGGGGCAACAAAACACTGAATGATTCTGTGGCTTTTCAAAGGTCACAAAAACAAGAGTATCTGTTCTCAGTTCTCTCAGTTATACTGACATTTGCTGCTTCTGTATTATATGTGGGTATTGGTAAACATAACATGAGCACTGTAAAACCACCTATTAGAACGTGTGGAGGCCCAGAAACACAAAGCAACAGCTATAGGCAGTATGTGAGCTCTGCCCTGATCTGGTTTGGTCTGGTCTCCTCCTCAGTTTCCCCTAGCTCCTCTGTCTCTCTGGCGGGAGCTGAAAAATTAATGCAGCAAACAGGCATCGCTTAAGGGCCACTTTTCCTTCCCCTCTACACACTGAACAGGATCAATTACTACGTGTGTGTTTTTGTGTGTGTGTGTGTGTGTGTGTGTGTGTGTGTGTGTGTGTGTGTGTGTGTGTGTGGTGTGAGCTAGCCAGGCCTGATGAGAGCTGAGAGGTAGCGGAGCTGGTAATAGCCTCTCTGTTTGCCTCTCGCTAATGACAACAGGGGAGTAGTTTACACCACGCCATCGTCACACCACTCCCACTGCTTACCCTGTATGTAAATAATGAGTTAGGACCCTTAGGGTGTACAGAAGGGTGGTACAGAATGAGAGGAGAAGAAGGCAAAGGAGGAGGAGAAAAGAGGAGAAAGGAGGAGGAGCCGGAGCAGTGAAACGAGAGGCAGAGGCCAGAAGAAGAGAGAACCTACTGCAGCAGAGAGAGGAGTGTATGCATAAGCGTGTGTTTATGCGAGGGTGAGTGCTCCCTCGCGCTCTGTATGTATGCAGGGAGTTTGAGGAGTGCAATTGTACAACATCAGCCAAAGTTATTGAAAAGGCAGCGCCTGCCTGGGGAGGATAACGTAAGGAAGACATCAGCAGTAACACACACAAAGAGCAGAGTGGCATCAGTAATTTTCAGGCTCGGCCACACAGACAAGCACACACACGCACACAGACACACACAAGCACACACACGCACACAGACACACGCACACAGACGCACACACACGCACACAAGCACACACACACACGCACACACAGTGTGTCATACAGTTACTTTTACTCTCAGTGTAAACAGGCTGTAAGCAGCCATAGGGTTGCTGTAATAACCCTGTTGAGGAAGGTTTGTGTGTGTTCATGCGCTTGTACATAAGTGTGTATGTGTTCTCACAGCTGAGGATGTGTGTATTCTTAAAGCTAAGGTTGTATGTATATATGAGTGTAGTAAGAAAGCTGAGGCGAGAAAAAGCATTTGAGGCAGCTTTGGCTAAAATCGTCTCTCTCGTTCTATCAATTCAATTCAAAGGACTTTACTGGCCAGGGAAATATATATTTGCAAGTGAAATAGACAGGAAAAAAAGAACAATGAAAAATTAACACAAAACATTATACTCACAGTTTAAAAGAATATAGACAATTCAAAAGTTATATTATTCGCTATGTACAGTGTCTGTCTGTCTGTCTGTCTGTCTGTCTGTGTTTCTCTCTCTTTATTTCCATCAGTCTCCACTAACATATGCACGTACCCTAGTAGAGTGTATCTGTATCTCCAGTGTCATCATTATTACCATTCAAAAGGTCAACCGTGTTGCCTCCAGCCTCTCTCCTTATTTATGCCTCTGTGTCATCACCACTGTTAATTCTGTGTCACCACTGCTACCACCACTGTTAGTTACGAATTGAACTTTAAATGAGTTGACTCTTCACATGGGATGATTTCACTGAACACCAAAATAAAGGGAATATTGAATGATCCCCAATGATCCATCGCATCTCCCAAAAACGTTTTCAACATACATCTGTAAAATGATAGTCTTCCTCAGGCTTCCATGTCTTCTCCCTAGACCTCCTCAATGTCCACCTCTTGAACATCAGACTCGGAGGCCTCATCTTCACTGTCACCTTCCGACCTTGTTGAGGATGCCTCGTTGTCAGGCTCAAAAAGCCTCAAATTTGCCTGGATGGCCACCAATTTTTCAACGCTTGTATTGGTCATCCTGTTGCGTATTTTGGTGTATGTGTTTCCAAACAAGGACCAGTTGCGCTCTGAGGCGGCTGATGTTGGTGGGATTTGTAGGATGATGGAGGCAACAGGGGAAAGAGCCTCAGATCCACAAAGTCCCTTCCACCAGGTGGCTGATGAGATATGTTGGCACGACTGCAATATTGCATCTCCATCCCAAACCCTTGCTTGGAAGTGTACTTCGCCAGACTGCCAATAACCTTGCCCTCATCCAGGCCAAGGTGACGAGACACTGTAGTGATGACACCATATGCCTTGTTGATCTCTGCACCAGACAGGATGCTCTTGCCAAGATACTTGGGGTCCAACATGTACGCTGCAGTGTGTATGGGATTCAGGCAGAAGTCTTCACGCTTTTTGATGTATTTCAGAACTGAAGTTTCCTCTGCATGGAGCAACAGTTAAGTGGGCAGGGCAGTACGGATTTCTTCTCTTACATCTGCAAGCAGAGTCTGAACATCAGACAGGATGGCGTTGCCTCCCTCAATCCGTGCAATGGCTACTTCTATAGGTTTCAGGAGTTTCAGGCTGCTTACCACTCTCTCCCAAAATACATCATCCAGGAGGATCCTCTTGATGGGGCTGTCCATATCAGCAGACTGCGATATGACCATTTCTTGGAGAAACTCCTTCCCCTCCAGGAGACTGTCAAACATGATGACAACACCACCCCCAATGGGTGTTGCTGGGCAGCTTCAATGTGGTGCTCTTATTCTTCTCACTTTGCTTGGTGAGGTAGATTGCTGCTATCTTGATGACCCTTCACATACCTAACCATTTCCTTGGCACTCTTGTAGTGTGTATCCATTGTTTACAGTGCCATGATGTCATTGAGGAGCAGATTCAATGCATGAGCAGCACAGCCAATGGATGTGATGTGAGGGCAGGACTCCTCCTCTTTAGACCAAGCAGCCAACATATTTGCAGCATTGTCTGTCACCAGTGCAAATACCTTCTGTGGTCAAAGGTCATTGATGACTGCCTTCAGCTCATCTGCGATGTAGAGACCGGAGTGTCTATTGTCCCTTGTAGAATACTGGTTGAGGGGTAGAGATGATGTAGTTGATTATTCCTTGCCCACGAACATTCGACCACCCATCAGAGATGGTTGCAATACAGTCTTCTTTCTCTATGATTTGCTTGACCTTTACTTGAACTCTGTTAAACTCATCCAGCAAATGAGTAGATAAAGCATGTCTGGTTGGAGGGGTGTATGCTGGGCGATGAACATTCAGAAATCTCTTCCAATACACATGGCTTGTGAGCATCAGACTTGAACCAATTGCATACACAGCTCGAGCAAGACATTCATCAGCATTTCTCTGACTACGTTCCTCCATTGAGCCAAAAAAACGAATGATTCCAGGAGGACCGTGAGTTGTTGCCATCGATAAGATGTCTGATTCATCATTTTCACCTCGAATAGAAGTAAAGGGACTTTTGTCAGAGGTGGCTTGCTTTATGCACTTGGCCAGAGGATTCTGCATCTTTGTTGCATTCTTGACATATGATTTGGCACAGAATTTGCAAATGTACACAGCTTTTCCTTCTACATTAGCTGCAGTGAAATGTCTTCACAATTCAGAAAGAGCCCGTGGCTTTTTCCTATAAAGATTGAAAAAACCCCAGTAAAAAACAAAACAAATACAATTCCATGTACAGATAAAGTTAAGCAGTTCGATTAAACAACTCCTTTGTAAGATACATGTTTTAAAATGAAACATGTATGGAAACAGGTGAATTAACACTCAGTTAGCAGGCTCAAGCAAGCTAAAAACCCACATGGTAGCAGAAACTAACTAGTAGAAATTGTTAACAAGTTAGAAATGATTTAAACGCACTTTGCTGTAGGATACTATTCACTAGTTAATAAAAAAATAATGTATGTCATATAAAATATATTTACCCCACCCAGTATTGTAATCAAAACTTACCAGAACGCATGTCGTCCTTGGATCAGACAGTGTAGTAATGTGGGCTCAATAGTATCTCATTAGTGTGCAAGACCTTGAGAATCAGCTGTACATGTGATGGAAGAGTGCACTGCACATGTGATGTAACGCAGGGGGGTTGCAATTCCGTTGAATTGGAGATAGTTTAACCAAAATATGCCACAAGACCTAGAATTGCCTTATGTGTATCCCACAAAAAAAGGTTCACTGTTATCAAGAAAATTGTTTTGTTGAATATAAGCAAAATTCCCCAAATTCCAGGGCTTATCTTCCCATGGCAAATTTCCAGGAAATTTCCGGAATTTTACCGGAAAGTTTCCGACCCTTTGCAACCCTAGTCACCACTGTTACCTCTCAGTTCACATTAATCTTCATCTGTGGATCTAATCACATGGCCAGGCCGTGGCACCATGTACAGGGGGAAATACATTATGTAAATTCACAGGTGGCGGTGTTGACACTACACGGGTGGCGCAACGTATTTCACTGCCATTGTGATGGCTGATGGAACACACTGATCAGAGAAGGGAGATAAAGACAGAGAAAGATTGGAATGGAATGGGCTGTGATTTGGTTTCAAGTGTTCTCTCCTTTCCTCCTTTCCTCCTCCCCTACTCTCATCTCTCTTCTCTTCTAGAGAGCCTAATGACACTCTTATCTTCTCAGAAGAACAGTTCTTCATCATTATCTCTGGAGTGTGTCTGCTCATCAGCTGTATATGATATTAGCCACACACACACACACACACACACACACACACACACACACACACACACACACACACACACACACACACATACACACACACACACACACACACACACACACACACACACACACACACACACACACACACACACACACACACAGCTACTGATTCCAATTCTTGTCAGAACATTACTATGACTCATCATGGATCAATGGAGAAACATTCACCACCTTCACCCTCTGAAGACATCACTGATGATATTAACTGTGTGTATATATATATATATGCGTGTGGGTATGGTTGCATTTGTGCGTGTGTGTGCCCGCGTGCGGATGTGTGTGTGAGTGAGGTGAATGGTATTTTGTTTTTCCAGGTCACACAGAGATGTTTATAATATAGAATTGTTTGTTTTAACAGCTCTGGTGACCTTTTGAGACGATCTGCTGCTGAGGATGAGTAGGGTTAGGAGGAATCTGTAGAGGCCATTACCGTCTGCTACAGAGTTTTCTGCAGATCGGGGTATGTACAGACTGAGACGGATGAACACATCCACGCCTGTCAGTCAAAATTCTGTCAAAAGTGTATTTAGGGGGTCATAGATCAGACAGGTTTGAAGAACCGCCAGCCTTTGACTCCAAAAGCTCCAGGAAAAAGTGTTATTTTCCCTCCCAGCAGTGGTCTGTATGGCCTCTTGGCTGACATGGCCATGTGTGTGTATGACTGAGGTGTAGGAGGGTGTGCTGTTGAGATAAGCTCTGTGATTTACTTCTCTATCAGGTCTCACAGGGGAGAGTGTTTTACCCCTTTCCCTCAGTCTCTCTCTCTCGCTCTCCCTTTCTCTCTCAATAAAAATGAACAGTAAACATTACACTCACAAAAGTTCCTAAAGAATAAAGACATTTCAAATGTCATATTATGTGCAAATAGTTCAAGTACAAAAGGGAAAATAAATAAACGTAAATATGGGTTGTATTTACGGTGGTGTTTCATCTTCAATGGTTGCCCTTTTCTTGTGGCAACAGGTCACAAATATGGCTGCTGTGATGGCACATGGTGATATTTCACCCAATAGAAATGGGAGTTTATCAAAATTGGGTTTATTTATGAATTCTTTGTGTGTCTGTGTAATCTGAGGGAAATATGTGTTTCAAATATGGTCATACATTTGGCAGGAGGTTAGGAAGTGCAGCTCAGTTTCCACCTCATTTTGTAGGCGGTGTGCACATAGCCTGTCTTCTCTTGAGAGCCAGGTCTGCCTTCAGCGGCCTTTCTCAATAGCAAAGCTATGCTCACTGTTTCTGTACATAGTCAAAGCTTTCCTTAAGTTTGGGTCAGTCACAGTGGTCAGGTATTCTGCCACTGTGTACTCTGTGTAGGGCCAAATAGCATTCTAGTTTGCGCTGTTTTTTTGTTAATTCTTTCCAATGTGTCAAGTAATTATCTTTTTGTTTTCTCATGATTTGGTTGGGTCTAATTGTGTTGCTGTCCTGGGGCTCTGTTTGTATATGTGAACAGAGCCCCAGGACCAGCTTGCTTAGGGGATTCTTCTTTAGGTTAATTTCTCTGTATGTGATGGCTTTGTTATGGAAGGTTTGGGAATCGCTTCCTTTTAGGTGGTTGTAGAATTTAGCGTCTCTTTTCTGGATTTTGATAATTAGCAGGTATCGGCGTAATTCTGCTCTGCATCCATTATTTGGTGTTTTACGTCGTACACTGAGGACATTTTTGCAGAATAATTTCTCTGTCTCTCTTTCTCTACTCTCTCCTGTGAGGAACAGGTGTGTACTTTCCAGTCAGTGAAACTCAACCTTTGTTTGTGTTTGACAGCCCCTCCCCCTTCCACCCACTTACCCACCTACCCAGTCGTGCACAAAAATACACACATGCACATGATCTCACACACGCACACACGCACGCACGCACGCACGCACGTACACACACACACACACACACACACACACACACACACACACACACACACACACACACACACACACACACACACACACACACACACACACACACACACACACACACACACACACACACACACACACACACACAGTCAAACACACAACCAGCCAGAACAGACCAGAGCAGGCCTTTCAACTCCTCCAAACCGTGATAGCATTCCTCAACTCTTTCCCTCCTCTCTGAACATGAGCTCTCCACAACTCCTTTCCCTTTCAAGTACAAGTCACCAGCCGCCTGCTCTTTGAAGATACGATCTGGGAAAACACAGAGACATCGCTGCGATTATCTCAAATGTCTTCAACATGTCAAACAGAGCGGGAGGGAGGGAGGGAGAATAGACGGGAGGGCAGTGGTAGTTGCATGGGTGGCGTAATCATGTGTACGACTCTCAATGGCAAACTCTTCAGGTAGAAGACGCCTATGGTTTGAGTAGTAGCATGCACACAGTACCCTTTCAATGATTCATGTTATTGTACCAAATTACCGGTGTGTAAATGGGTGCTCTTTGAAAATGATTTTGACTTTGTAATCATACAAGATGTTATCATGTGTTGCCTTTATGCTTCAGACAAGACAGTGTAAGTGATTGCAAATGAAATCAAAAAGAAAATATGAGCCAGGGAATGCTGTGATAATAAGCACAGCTACCTTGTAAACAACTGGAAATGAGTGCAGAAGTAGGAGAGGCCGGGGTATGGTTAAACTGCTACTATATTCATAACACTTTTCTAGATGTTCTGCTGTGACTGTGAAAATGATGGTATATGTACTTAAGTAGGGAAGACCAGGAATGTTAGATACTGCAAATGTATAGAATTCTCTAGATTTGTTGTTATGAGAACTGCGACAACCAACTGTATATAACCAGTGCCTGTATTCATAAAACGTCTTAGTGCTGATCTAGGATTAGTTTAGCCTTTTAGATCATAATGAATATGCTCATATGGACAGGAGGGGACTTGATCCTAGATTGATCCTCTTACTCTGAGATGGTCGTTTCCATGTAAAAGCACCCATGAGTACCAATGCGTGAAGTTCAAAGGAGCATGTCAAATTGGCTGTCAAATGAAAACAGCGTCTATTATTTGAATTGAGTTATATATTAACTGAGTGTACAAAACATTACGAACACGTGCTCTTTCCATTGCATAGACTGACCAGGTGAATCCAGGTGAAAGTTATGATCCCTTTTAGGGCTGTCCCCGACTTTAAAAAATCTTGGTCGACCATGTTCTGTCTGTTCTTTCAACCAATTGATTGTTTGAAAATTTTAAACATATTTTTCCATATATATACACACCCTATGTTTGAATAAAATCAACTATATGTAGGCTACTTTGTCTGATGCTTTAAGCACTGCGATTAAAAATGAAGACACTCATTTGTAAAGAGGGAGCCAAAGATCAATGTAGCCTTTGCAGATTCTGTCATTAAGCTCCTGAAGTTGCCAGTAATAGGCTACATCAGTGGGCGGCAACCTTTTCCATATGGAGTGCCAATTTATCGTACCATTTCTACTGCTCTGCATGCCAGTTATGATTTTCATATGCACTTTTTCGTGGAACAGTTTATTTTCATTTATAATAAAGCCTTCATATCTCAAAATCAATGTCATGTGGTTCATCAAAATTCTATTTAAATGAAAATGATACAAATCTAAAAGTAACTTATATTGCCAATATGTAAAAATAGCCTACATAAAGCCAACAAATACAAACATTGCAGCCCGCAGGTAGAAAGTATCCTGATAAAAATAAATATCCTATAAATCACTTTGGCTATGCATGGATTGTCTGCAAGGAACTTGAAACAGTTGATCAAATATTAACTTGGGTGCAGCCTGAAGTTGGTGCTAGCAAACTTGCAACATTGTATAAACTATTCTGGGCCCTCAGAGTTTCCTGCTTCAGTGAGCTCCGGACAGACACACACAGCTGTAGGCTATTTGCGCAAGGGATAAGAAGTAATCAGGCAGGTATTTTTTATGACATTTCCACCGGATCAGAGCATTTAATTTTCCCTTTTCATGCTGAGTGGTTATCAAAAGGGAGAGAGAGAGCTGGAAAGATTTTTCAAATAGGCTACGTTGAGGAACTATTTTCATTCTCAATGGATGTAAAAACAGGCTTTGTTTACTTGCTGTTTGAGGTGAAGAACTAATTACTTTGAAAAGCTCCACAGTGATGGTGAGTTAAGACAATCAGAAATATTATCAGATCCCCAAATGGGCACATTTACAGATCTACATTTGTGAGCAGGCCGGGTAGCCAAGGCCTAGTTCTATGTGTAATCAGGTGCGTGTCCTTACTCAAGATGGTCAGGAGCGCTCCAAACAAAACACAATGAATACATTGACAAATAATCCAACACCTTTTCCCTCACAAGTTTAGCCTTGGTTGTGCGCTTTGCAAACAACATGTCCACTCCTACAATGACAACGGTAAGACTATAATAATAATAATATATTGAATGCATTAACAGAAATGACTAACCAAACAAACATTGAAGATTAGAAAATGTGGGAATTGTACTAATTGTACTACTGGTGATACTAGTGTGCCATCCCTGCTGCCTCCTCAATGGATTAGTAGTCCACTCAGACAGGCGTGAATCAGACAAGTGTCTTGTGTGCCAGATTTTTTTATTTATATATTTGCCACTTCTCGACTAAAAAAAAACTTGGTCGACCAACAGCCTATTGACCAAGCAATCGACCAGTCGACTAAATAGGGTCAGCCCTACATTGCTTATTGATGTCAGTTGTCAAATCCACTTCAATCAGTGTATATGAAGGGGAGGAGACCGGTTAAAGAAGGATTTTTAAGCCTTGAGACGTGATTTTTACAGTATGTGTGCCATTCAGAGGTGAATGGGCAAGACAAAAGATTTAAGTGCCTTTGAATGGTTAATGGTAGTAGTTGCAAGGCGCACCGACTTTTGTCAAGAACTGCAACGCTGTTGGGTTTTTCACGCTTAACATTTTACCATGTGTATCAAGATTAAGAATGATTCTTTACCCAAAGAACATCTAGCCAACTCCACACAACTGTTGGAAGCAACATGGGCTGGAGAAATTGGTTTTCAAATAGCAAAATTAGTAGTACTGTAATGAACTCTACTGTACTGTCTTGTACTGAATTATACTCTACTTGACTATACTCTATTGTACTGTCCTCTACTGTACTGAACTCTATTGTACCGATCTGTAGTATACTGTACACTGCTGTGCTGTACTTTGATGTCCAAACAGTGAAACATAGACATCTATGATTGGTTCAGATTTGGACCAACCACATCTGGTCTTGTTTACCCAAATATGCAAAGGAGGATATTGCATATTTCTCCTTTTGTGTACCTATTAAGGATACATCACCATGAAGAGAACAGTGAACTGACTGCTCTGACGGCCAAAAACACAAATATAATTATTTTTTCTTTCTACAGACATCATTTGAATCTTAGTTCGGAGTAAATGTGGTCACATAATAAAAAAATAAATAAACGAAATTACCAAACGGTTACCAAACTTTGCATTTGCACAGTTCTTCAAGTAAATGTTTTTGTAAAATGTTCAGTGTAAATTCTTAAAAGTAGTTATTGTGCATAGAGTTTTATGGTGTGTTAAACTTTGAGTTCAGTGTTTTTTGTTTGGTGTACATTCTAAGTGAAAAATCTGAATCTCGGCGCAATTCCGTTACTGTGGAATTGCCTAGATACTTTATCATATGGCCCTGCCTCGCTTTCCGCTCCTTTTAACAACACAGCCTTGTGTGAACCGCCTCAAGACCTCTTTGTGTTCCTGTTCAGTACAGAGGCTCGCAGGGCAGGGAGCAGGGAACAGACTGCCCTGACGGCCAAAAACACAAATATTGTTTTGGTGAGATGTGTGCTGGAGATTTGGGATGGCCTTACGTCATTGGATACGTCCGGGCGCTAGCAGGGGTTGGAGCTAGTGTCAGGAGCGCGGGCGGGTAAACCAGACTCGCACACAACAGCAACAGCAACAGGACACACACACACACACACACACACACACACACTCTCTCTCTCTCTTCTGCTGACACAGACAGAGTCCACAGGGTTTTGTTACAACTGATGTGTTTGAGTGAAACACATACAGCCTCTGAGCTCCCAAACCCCTCACTGTTGACATTTATGAGGGAGGAAATAAAAGATTATGATGTTGCAGGAGAGAAAGAGAACGATAGAGATGGAGAGATAGAGAGAGAGCCTGCTGCTAGAATGGACGGAGAGGTATCGCTCAAGTCACAACAAAATGGAATTTAACTTTGCGAATAAAGTTTGGGAATTACTCAATTTCATGTGTACAACATCCAAAGACTTGCATCACTATACTGACAGCGTTTTCGTTTCTTAAAGGATGTACAGTATATGGGTGTTTTTGGGGCATTTGTTCATGTTTTTCAGAACCCCCGTACTGCACATTGAGGATGAGGAAGTTAATCACTAGTTGGGGTGAGTTTCTCAAAAAACAAGTGAAATTGAAAAAGTGTCTGGACCCTTCTATAAAAAACATTTACATAACAAATATGAACTTTGGTTGTAAAAAAACTAAATTCTCCTTTAAGAAGGTTCAACAATTGACCTACAGGTATTCCTGTGCAAATTTCCTCCAGATAACTATCACACTAACAGACGGCTTACAGTAAAGTGTTTAATTTCCACAAAAGGAAAATGGTTTCTTTCTATCTCCCTCGTTGTGAATTGATTCAGAGGGAGGCCTCGCTATACAGCATCTCAAAACCTATCAAACACACACACATGCTATCTTGGTTTAAATTGCAGCTCCGTTTTCTGCATCTAGATGATTACCTCTCTGAGGCTTAGCTGTCTGTTTCTCTACCTTTGTCTGGGGTAGTGGAAGTGAGAATTATTTGTCCGCCTTCTCTCTCTTTCCCAATCTCCGCCCTCTTTCCTCATGTTTGCACTAGTGTTGGAGCGGTCATTGAGCTCCATCTCTCTCTCTGTCTCTGTCCCTGTGGTGCTCAGGTGTGAGATGTTCTGTTCAGCTTTATAGCCCTGCTGGCTCCCCAGACAACTCTGATGATAAGGAGAGGTGTGTGTGTGTGTGTGTGAGTTAGTTCGTGCATGCTCTTGTGGCTTGTGTATTCTCTCTTGTGTGTTTGTGTATATTAAGAGGAGTTATGAGAAGCCATTATTTCCCACAGCAGGCCTAAAGTAAAGGTTGTGGTTTTAAGAGCTTTGAACTGACAAGCTTTGACTTTGTCATCACAGCCTATAGGATCACTGTAAAGATTCAGTACACTGGTTAACATTGGTTTACATCTGTACCAATCAACACAGGGATTCTACGTGGTTAAAGAGCAACAGTCCTAACGAAGGGGTGACAGGAGGTTTAGAGACTGTAATAGAGAAGCACAAACACACACACACCACCGTTAGTCGGAAACCCTTTGCCCCCTTCGACAAATAAAACTGTTGCTGACCAAAATGACCGAAAAACAAAATCCATTACAAGATAATGCTTTTTATTAATTGATGGAAAGAAATACCAGTTGATGGAAATACATTTAACAGTCATGCTTTATCGGTCTATAGGTTCATTTGCAACATTTTTGGGAATAAAATTGGCCCGTGTGTATTTTCGTCAGTCATCGTGTAGGCCTGTCTTATTTATCCAACACAACTATCACACGCGCACAGCATACAGAGCCTATTTCTAGTGGGATTTCTCCTGCATCTCCTCAGCTGGTTGCTGCTGGAGTAAAATGTGCTTTTATAAGCCCATTGATTGCACAACAAATCTAAATGCAATCACGTGTTAACTGTTTTGGTGCACGATTAAAAAGAGCTACTACTTTTGTTTCTCAACTGGTAATTAAAGCGCGTATAAATTCACACGAAGGATTGATGATTTTTCAAATAGCTTTACTGTGAGGATTTAACTATAGTTCCACATTTTACAGCCTTATTTTACATTTGATTAAATTGTTTATATACCCCTCATCAATCAAAACACAATACCCCATAATGACAAAGCAAAAACAAGTTTTTAGAAACTTTTGCAAATGTATATAAAAAAAATACAGAAATCTAACATTTATATACGTAAGTATTCAGAGCCTTTACTCAGTACTTTGTTGAAGCACCCAAGTCTTCTTGCGTATGACTCTACAAGCGTGGCACACCTGTATTTGGGGAGTTTCTCCCATTCTTTTCTGCAGATCCTCTCGAGCTCTGTCAGGTTGGATGGAGAGAGTCGCTTCACAGCTATTTTCAGGTTTCTCCAGAGATGTTTGATCAGGTTTTAGTCCGGGCTCTGGCTGGGCCGCTCAAGGATATTTAGAGACTTGTCCCAAAGCCACTCCTGCATGGTCTTGGCTGTCTGCTAAAGGGACGTGCTCCTATTGGAAGGTGAACCTTCTCCCCAGTCTGAGGTCCTGAGGGCTCTGGAGCAGGTTTTCATCAAAGATCTCTCTGTACTTTGCTCCTTTCATCTTTCCCTCGATCCTGACTAGTCTCACAGTCCCTGCTGCTGAAAAAACATCCCCACAGCATGATGCTGCCACCACCATGCTTCACCGTAGGGATGGTATTGACCAGGTGATGAGCGGTGCCTGGATTCCTCCAGACATGACACTTGGCATTCAGGCCAAAGAGTTCAATCTTGGTTTCATCAGACCAGAGAATCTTGTTTCTCAAGGTCTGAGAGTCTTTAGGTGTCTTTTGGCAAACTCCAAGCGGCTGTCATGTGCCTTTTACTGAGGAGTGGCTTCCGTCTGGCCACTCTACCATAAAGGTCTGATTGGTGGAGTGCTGCATATATGGTTGTCCTTCTGGAAGGTTCTCCCATCTCCACAGAGGAACTCTAGAGCTCTGTCAGAGTGACCATCGGGTTCTTTGTCACCTCCCTGACCAAGGACCTTCTCCCCTGATTTCTCAGTTTGGCCGGGCAGTAAGCTCTAGGAACGTCTTCATTTAAGAATGATGGAGGCCACTGTGTTCTTGGGGACCTTTAATGCTGCAGAAATGTTTTGGTACCTTTCCCCAGATCTCTGTCTCGACATAATCCTGTCTTTGAGCTCTACGGACAATTCCTTCGACCTCATGGCTTAGTTTTTGATCTGACATGCGTGGGACCTTATATAGACAGGTGTGTACCTTTCCAAATCATGTCCAATCAATTGAATTTACCACATGCGGACTCCAATCAAGTTGTAGAAACATCTCAAGGGGCTCCTGAGTGGCGCAGCGGTCCAAGGCACTGCATCTCAAGGTAAGCGGCATCACTACAGACTCTCGTTTGATACCAGGCTGTATCACAACCGGCTGTGATTGGGAATCCCATAGGGCGGCGCACAAATGGCCTATCGTCATCCGGGTTAGGGTTTGGCCGGGGTAGGCCGTCATTGTAAAGAAGAATTTGTTCTTAACTGACTTGCCTAGTTAAATACAAATAAAATAATCAGTGGGAACAGGATGCCCCTGAGCTCAATAATGAGTCTCATAGCAGGGTCTGAATACTTATGTAAATAAGGTCTGGTTTTTATTTTTATACATTTGCAAACATTTCTAAAAACCTGTTTTCGCTTCATCATTATGGGGTATTGTGTGTAGATTGATGAGGAACATTTTTAATTCAATCAATTTTAGAATAAGGCTGTAATGTAACAACGTGGAAAAAGTGAAGGGGTCTGAATACTTTCCCAATGCACTGTATTATCATTCGCAATGGATGTTAAAAGAAAACCCTTTTCTACATTTCCGCGCAGCAGGCCAGGTTCTTCTATGCTTGCTCAGGTGTGTGCGCTCCATTAACATGATCAACACAGAGAAACCAGACACATGCTCATTGCTCACATGGAGCACTCCAAACAAAAGACTATGAAGAAATGGACAAATCTTGTAAATGATGGTTACGAGATTTGTTTCTCACAAGTGTAGCAGGTTGTGACGTTTGCAAACAACGTTTCCACTCCGAGAATGAGAACGGAAAATGACTGTGATTAATACATACATTCAAATAAATGTATGTAACCAAATGACGGGGATTAATGGGACATTTACTACTGGTGACATATGTAATGGGGAATTTATTTAAAAAAATCAAAGGGCAAACAATTCACACATTGAAAATGAATGCACAAGAATTGGCGGGAGACAGCTGAGCCATTCTGGATAGAGACTTGCCTATATCTTTGCCACACATCCCTCCCCTTCTTCCTGTCTCAACATTTTACATTATACTCAAGACACATTATCTTCACACATATTTGAGATGCTTTTCACTGACAGCCGCAGCTCAATAATCAGCTAGGCCTATTGCCATTCGCGGCACAATTTGCGGGTTTCCCAAGTAGGCATAGAGCTTGTGATTTGAAACAATCCATAGATGATGTTTTTAGAAGCTAACGGTACCCGTTTTCTCTGTGGCAATCATGCATTCTGGAGACGTATTTTGAATTATTACTTTCCCCCCCCAATATAGACACTAGTAATTATATCATTTTGGCACATTTATTTCCATGTTCATCCCTATTGGACACGCTGTTCTGCGATTTCTCTCCTGTTCTATTGTTTTTAATAAATACTTTTTTTCATTGTCCAGAAGCCAAAGGCACAATCCTAGTCATATTAGCAACCCAGCAGTGGGGTGTCGGCGTAGCCTAGTGTTAGAGCGTTGGACTAGTAACCGAAATGTTGCAAGTTCAACTCCCCGAGCTGACAAGGTACAAATCTGTTGTTCTACCCCTGAACAAGGCAGTTAACCCACTGTTCCTAGGCCGTCATTGAAAATAAGAATTTGTTCTTAACTGACTTTCCTATTAAATAAAAACATCCGGGTTGTTGCATCTTTAGATTCCCCCTCTTTCTATGTTTCAAACAGAGCTATTCATTGAAAATGATGTTTTATTGGCTGCTTCATTACATGAGTTGCATGTTCTGTTAAGATGCCTTACCATAATCTAAATGTGATTTCTGTCATTCTGGGTAGACGCCCTAATAGGCTAAGCACCCAATGCATATGGGTCTGGTAAATTTCTCAAATGTCCGGTAAATTAGAATCTTCCCCAGTCAAGTTTTCTGGCTCCACATTTTCCTAACGGAAATCTACACACACACACAGCTTAGAGTTACACTGTTTAAAGTCACAGATAGAGTCTTGTTTAACGTGATTCATTTCTTTGAGGATTTCACTGTAGCGTTTCACTTGGATGGAAGGGTGCTACAGACAGACATATTTGCATATTTCTGCAGAATGCACTTGTAATAGAGGTGGTTCTTTGGATTATGCTCATGTGATGAGTAAATTTGAAGACTAGTGTGACCTCCCAGAGTGAATACCCGAGGCTTTAGCTCAGTGGGCTAGCAAATAATGTCTCGTGGCACACACACACACACACACACACAGCATTTTCGCAGCAGGAACAAATCTTTGTAACCTTGTAGTTCTTTGCAGAAATTGAACAGCCTATTTCCCTTCCCTCTCCTTCTCTCTGTCAGGTCCGGTGTACGGTGAAGACCAGTGAGGACCGCTCCTGAAGGATATACATGAAGGGAGGGGTGGGGGTGAGGGGGGCTTGTGACATCACTCCCAGCCCAGGTCAGAGTCCACACAGGTAGGCAAACGACCCCTCTTATCCTCTTCCTACACACACGCGCACACACACACCAGACCTGGGCTCAAATACTATTTAAATCATTTCAATTACTTACACATACATTTTGAAGTTGATATTCAGATATTTGTAATTTGAAAGTATTTTAATATTGGAATGTATTTGGAAATACACTTGGAAGGTATTGGCATGCATTTGAAAATGCACAAATACAGAGTATTTATTCAAATAAATACTCCTGTATTGAACCCGAACCCTAGGAGTTTTTGAAATAATGTATTTGAAAATACTCAAATGCGCAGAAAATAAGTATTTACAATAACAACCAATCAAATAAACATGTTTGAACTCTGGTCTGACAGACACACATACAGAAGTGCTTTCCCAGTTTAATGATTTTTTATGTATTGGGAAAGCTGTTGTCATGGCTGCACAATGAAAACAAGTCACACCAGGGGAAATGTTTTCTCTGCTTGGATTGAAGCACTAACACCTTTCACAGAAGAGAGAGGATTGGGTGTGAAGCTTGAAACTGAGGTTGACAGCCAGTCATAGAAAGGGAGGGTGTACAGTGAAAGGAAAGTTGCATCCTCTCCTCCCATTTTCTCTCTCTCTCCCTCCATCTTTGTCCCTCCCTTTCTCTCTCCCCATAATGTTGGCTTCCGTTAGGAGAATGTGGTGCCGGACAACGTGACCGGGAAGATTCTAATTTACCGGTCATTTAAGGAATGTACCGGACCCAAATCCATTGGGTGCATACCCATGGTGCTCAGAATGACATAAATCACATTTAGATTATGGTAAGGCATCTTAACAGAACATGCAACTCATGTAATGAAGCAGCCAATAAAACATCATTTTCAAACATTTGCCAAAATGCAATTTGCGGGAAATCCCCATTCTAAACAGCACACCTGGAAAAACATAATTTGAAACAGCACACCTTATAGTGGTTCCATGTGTGACAGAGATGAACATTTCTGTTTGAAACATAGAAAAAGGGGGAATCCAAAGATGCAACAACCAGGATAGGTTGCTGATATGACTAGGATTGTGCCTTTGGCTTCTGGACAATAAAATAAAGTTGATATGAAAAACAGTAGAACATGAGATAAATGGCATAACTCTGGATCCAATAAGGAAGTTATATAATTACTCCTGTCCATACAGAAATAAATAAAATCATTCATTATACTTCACCAGAAACCATGACTGAGCTACAGAGGAATCCACGGTCCTTAGCTTCTTTGAAAAAATAGATGTGGATTGCTTAAAATCACAAACTCGTAGGCCTAGGCCTATGCCTATTTGGGAGGCCTGCAGTTTGGGAAGTGCGCGTGGCAATAGGCCTAGTTGCTTATTGAGTTAGGGCTGTCAGTGAAAAGATCTAAAATATGTTTGAAGATAATGTGTCTTGAGTATAATTAAAACTTTTGAGACAAGAAGGGGAGGGGTGTGTGGCGAAGATATGGGCGAGTCTCTCTCCAGAAGGACTCAGCTGTCTCCCATCAATTCTTGCACATTCATTGTTTCATTGTGTGAGTTGTTTGCCCTTTGATTTTTTTGGATCAATTCCCCATTACATATGTCACCAGTAGTAAATATATCGTTAATCCCCGTCATCTGGTTACATTCATTTCTGTTAATGCCAATGATGTATATGCTGTAATCCCTGGATTGCTGATGCAATATATTGGCCAATGAGACGATTGACGCCACCGGTTGGCTATATTGGCACACCTCAGAAAAGCAGTCCTCCATAGGAATGAATGGAATTCTACAGTATTTCAATTAAATGTTTAAAGGACAGAATTACATGTCTGAGGATTTCTCTGTTGTAGTGGGGACAGTAATTATACTTTAAGGAAACTGTTTCTATATATTTTAAAATGTTAAATGTTTACATTTAGCTCACGCAATATCATTTAAAAAGTATGCATTTAGGTGTCTGTAATAGAATAAATGTAGACATTAATAAATGCACTTGCCGAGCCTACAAAGTATTTTTTTACAATGGTGAGGGAGTGCCAAGATGGTGGCGCCGTGGCTTCAAAACAGCGCCCCCTGTCAGTCATCTAGTGTATATATAAATAATTGGTTAATGCATGTATTAATTACAGTTATTTACAGTTCCCATTCTCGGAGTGGCAACGTGGTTTGCAGAGTTCACATCCTGCTACAATTGTGAGAAACAAGTTTTGGTTTATTTCATAACCATAATTTACAAGATTTGTCTTTTGTTTGGAGTGCTCCATGTAAGCAGTGAGGATGTATCTGGTTTCTCTGTCCTGATAATGTTGAGGGAGCGTGTGCGCCTGAGCAAGCATAGTGTTTTTTTAACATCCATTGCAAATGATAATACATTAAAACTATAGTTCCTCACAGTAAAATCTTAACAACAATCTCCCCCTCGATAATCACCAATCCTCGGTGTGAAAGAGCAATGGAAATTATAGGCCTACTGCTGCATTGGCCTATAGGCTATATGCGCTCATTTCTTTAGCCGCCAATGGATCACGGCGTATCATTGTGTCCATATGGCAGAGGCTAGTGATCTCGCATTAGTTGAGTTTCAACTTTTAGATTTGTATCATTTTAATCCAGATTTTGTGAAACAAAAACATTATTATTGAAATGAAATTGTTCTATGAAAATGCACAAATTAAAATCATAATTGACATGCAGAACAGGAGGATAAATTGTAAGCTTCTCCAAACTTGAAACTCACGCGCCGCCTACGAAGTCTTTTTTAAATAATTGCCTCCACATTAACATGGTCGGATTAGGCTACTTTGAAGCAAGGTAAAACATGACTCATATGAAATAAAACATCCAGGTTTATTATTATTATTATTTAGCAAAAACAAATGAAAATCTGTTCATAAACACCCCCTGGAAGTATATTAATTAATTAATTAATTAATGTATTTTATTTTTTTACATTTACTGACAACTGAGCACTTACAGTGGCTTGCAAAAGTATTTGGCATTTTTCCTATTTTGTTACAACCTGTAATTTAAATGTATTTTTATTTGGATTTCATGTAATGGACATAAACAAAATAGTCCAAATTGGTGAAGTGAAATGAAAAAAATAACTTGTTTAAAAAAATAAAAATGTGCGTGCAAATGTATTCACCCCCTTTACTATGAAGCCCCTAAATAAGATCTGGTGCAACCAATTACCTTCAGAAGTCACATAATTAGTTAGATTGCACACAGGTGGACTTTATTTAAGTGTCACATAATCTGTTACACGATCTTAGTATATATACACCTGTTCTGAAGGGCCCAAGAGTCTGCAACACCACTAAGCAAGGGGCACCACCAAGCAAGCAGCACCATGAAGACCAAGGAGCTCTCCAAACAGGTCAGGGACAAAGTTTGTAGAAGTACAGATCAGGGTTGGGTTATAAAAAAATATCAGAAACTTTGAAAATCCCACGGAGCACCATTAAATCCATTATTAAAAAATGGAAAGGATATGGCACCACAACAAACCTGTCAAGAGAGGGCCGCCCACCAAAACTCACGGACCAGGCAAGGAGGGCATTAATCAGAGAGGCAACAAAGAGACCAAAGATAACCCTGAAGTAGCTGCAAAGCTCCACAGTGGAGATTGGATTATCTGTCCATAGACCACTTTAAGCCGTACACTCCACAGAGCTAGGCTTTAGGGAAGAGTGGCCAGAAAAAAGCCATTGCTTAAAGAAAGTAATAAGCAAACACGTTTGGTGTTCTCCAAAAGGCATGTGGGAGACTCCCCAAACATATTAAAGAAGGTATTCTGGTCAGATGGGACTAAAATTGAGCTTTTTGGCCATCAAGGAAAACACAATGTCTGGGGCAAACCCAACACCTCTCATCACTCCGAGAACCCTATCCCCACAGTGAAGCATGGTGGTGGCAGCATCATGCTGTGGGTATGTTTTTCATCAGGGACTGGTAAACTGGTCAGAATTGAAGGGAATGATGGATGGCGCTAAATATAAGGAAATTCTTGAGGGAAACCGGTTTCAGATTTCCAGAGATTTGAGACTAGGACAGAGGTTCACCTTCCAGCAGGCCAATGACCGTAAGCATACTGCTAAAGCAACAATTGAGTGGTTTAAGGGGAAACATTTAAATGCCTTGGAATGGCCTTGTCAAATCCCAGACCTCAATCCAATTGAGAATCTGTGGTATGACTTAAATATTGCTGTACACCAGCAGAGCTTGAAGAATGGGCAAAAATCCCAATGGCTAGATGTGCCGAGTTTATAGAGACATACCCCAAGAGACTTGTAGCTGTAATCTGCTGCAAAAGGTGGCTCTCTATTGACTTTGGGGGGGTGAATAGTTATGCACGCTCAAGTTCAGCTTGTTTGTTTTACAAAAATATTTTGCATCTTCAAAGTGGTAGGCATGTTGTGTAAATCAAATGATACAAACCCCCCCCCCCCCAAAATTCATTTTAATTCCTGGTTGTATGGCAACAAAATAGGAAAAATGCCAAGGGGGTGAATACTTTCGCAAGCCACTGTAGATGTGGTCATTTTCACATTTTTATAAATTCATAGAATGTTTGGGAATTAAAACCAAACCAAATAAAACCAAATAAAACCAAATACAAATCTGTCTTGTCTATGACTGGAGTCTACGCAGACTGGTGCTCCATTGTCAATCAGAGCTACAGTAGGCCTATATGCAAATAAGCCATTTGCCACATGGGCCTGCCCTCATTCACTTTGAACTGGACTGTGTGTTTACAGGCAGTAGCAACAGTGCGACTTTAGATCATTAGAATGCATTCTCCAAAAGCCAGAAAATGCACCTTAATGGATTACTGCAAATATGTACTGTAAATATCATGGGAGTCCTCTTACATTTGGGAACTTTACTGTCCTATTGATCAAACAACCATGAATAGGTAGGCTCTCTCCCTCAGTTGCCTATGCACATCAACAAGATCAACAACTAATGCTAGCCAGTGCGAGAGAAGCTAAAATCTAATGAGGGAACATTAGATAAACCTTATCAAACTTTTTCAGCTAGTTGGCCATCAAAATTGCACTGATGAACGATGGGGAATAGTGGCCTGCTCGCCCTTCTGCAGCTTGCCTGCCAATGCATGCTTGTTCCAACCTATGTTTTGACAACTGAATGGGAACTTGTCTGCCAGCCCACCCATTTGATCGATGCCAAATACATTTGATTGACAACTAAAATATATGCTAACTGTGGATAACAGTTGTTCAAGTGCAGCATAGCTAGCTAGATAGCAAAGTGATTCACATTTCTTGTTAGCTAAACAAATGACACTCGTACTCTAGCTGTAGCCACCGAAAAACGACATGAGGGGAAAAAGTCAGTCACTCACCCACTCCTCCAATGACATGACATTACGTCCTCCAAGCAGCTAGCTAGCTAACATTAGGCTCTGTGTTTGTAGCTTGCTAAATAAATAGCTAGCTACATAGATTGTTTCGCTAGCCCAGGGGTGTCAGACTCAGTCAGCGCACGGGCAATATTGAAAAAAAAACACAACGAATTGGCGGGCCAGACATAGCCTCTGTTTTTACAAAATCACGTGCAACTGTGACCCAAACTGGCCATTGTTTTATTCGAAAAAATAGAACCCTTTATAATGTCCACGTATGTGCATAGCAGAGCATGCGAGCAGAGTTGAGCGGTTGGAAATCTCGCTTATCGCTCATGGAGCAGTGCTTGCTCGCCATGTGCTTTCCTACAGCTCCGCAAAAAAACGATTTGGAGCAGCAGCAGGAGAAGAACTGCTGCTCCAAATTGACCCTATTCATTAAAATATCAATTTAACCAACACCCATATATTTATGTGTCTAACTGAACCTACCAATTGGTTTTTAAGTATTGAAATCGAACCATATGGGTTTAAATGAAAAGTGTTTGAATAAACATGAAAATGTGAATGTAAGAGCCGAACATCATTTCAAACAGGCAACACGTCGTATTAAACATCATATAAACACTTTAAATAGGTCAGGAGCCAGACAGGGAGCCTAGGAGGAACGAAAATGAATTATTTAGGCTATATTATTTCATATATTTCAAGGTTATCGCCTACAAATAAACACATTGTGATGCATTTGCGAGTAAGACAGGGACATGCATTTGCGAGTAAGACCGTAAGGTAGGGACATAAAGCCCTCAGCATTTAAACAACATTCCGTTGTATTAAATCGTTATAGTCTATAAATTGCGCATGTAGGCTGTAACTTACTTAGAATTAAATACAAATTAAACAAAAAATGACTTATTAGTGCTTTTGAATTCATTTTTAGAAACACGAATTTGTCCAGTCTGTGACTTCAGGCTCATGCGATGGTGCCACTGGGGATGCTCAACACCATTTTGGACACTCTGGCCAGGCTGGGCAGAGTTGTTTTTTTAAACATTTTTCTATAGGTAGTCCTCAAGGTTTTTAGGCAAAATAACCCAATCAAAAAGGAAAGCTCCTTGAACGTGGGAATATGCCAGGCCTATTGTATAGATAATAGAATGAAAATGAACAGAACTTTTAAGAGATCTGATTTTTAGTTTATAAATACTTTGCCACAATGACACACCTAGTTACCTTCCCACCTCGTTCCTTTCTTTTAGCATGTGCACGTAACATGCTTTCGGGATACGTGTCTTTTCAGATTCCACAATGGTTATTTATTTGTGAACACTACATCACCGCACTACCTGTCTTGCTCTAGCTCCTTACTGCTCACAAGCTCTGGCGCATAAGATGTTGTGTATTTTAACATATTAAAACAAAAGAGATCAATAATATTTGTCCAGCATTTGCTGCTATGTTTGCAGATGTGCATAATATGCTGTGATCCTAATGCAAAAGCATTTAATAACTCCAAATAACAAAAACGTAGCTATAGGTTGTTGTAACATTTACACTTAAAACATGTTTTTCATTTTTTTGCACTGCATGGGTCATTGGTGCATTTCCATGACATAGACTGACCAGATGAATCCAGTTGAAAGCTATGATCCCTTATTGATGTCACTTGTTAAATCCACTTCAATCAGTGAAGATGAAGGGGCGGAGACAGGTTAAAGAAGGATTTTTAAGCCTTGAGACAGTTGAGACATGGATTGTGTATGTGTGCCATTCAGAGGGTGAATTGGCAAGACAAAACAAAAGATTAAAGTGCCTTTGAATGGGGTATGGTAGTAGGTGCCAGGTGCACCGGTTTGCGTGTGTCAAGAACTGTAACACTGCAGGGTTTTTCATGCTCAACAGTTTCCCGTGTGAATCAAGAATGGTCCACCACCCAAAGGACATCCAGCCAATTTGACACAACTGTGGGAAGCATTGGGAGTCAACATGGGCCAGCATCCCTGTAGAACGCTTTCGACACCTTGTAGAGTGTATACTAAGAATGATAATCAAATCAAATCAAATTTATTTGTCACAAACACATGGTTAGCAGATGTTAATGCGAGTGTAGCGAAATGCTTGTGCTTCTAGTTCCGACAATGCAGTAATAACCAACGAGTAATCTAATCTAACAATTCCAAAACTACTACCTTACACACACAAGTGTAAAGGGATAAAGAATATGTACATAAAGATATATGAATGAGTGAGGGTACAGAACGGCATAGGCAAGATGCAGTAGATGGTAACGAGTACAGTATATACATATGAGATGAGTAATGTAGGATATGTAAACAAAAGTGGCATAGTTTAAAGTGGCTAGTGATACATGTATTACATAAAGATGCAGTAGATGATAGAGTACAGTATATACATATACATATGAGATGAGTAATGTAGGGTATGTAAACATTATATTAAGTAGCATTGTTTAAAGTGGCTAGTGATATATTTTACATACATTTCCATCATTTCCCATTATTAAAGTGGCTGGAGTTGAGTCAGTGTGTTGGCAGCAGCCACTCAATGTTAGTGGTGGCTGTTTAACAGTCTGATGGCCTTGCGATAGAAGCTGTTTTTCAGTCTCTCGGTCCCTGCTTTAATGCACCTGTACTGACCTCGCCTTCTGAATGATAGCGGGATGAACAGGCAGTGGCTCGGGTGGTTGTTGTCCTTGATGATCTTTATGGCCTTCCTGTGACATCGGGTGGTGTAGGTGTCCTGGAGGGCTGATAGTTTGCCCCCCCGGTGATGCGTTGTGCAGACCTCACTACCCTCTGGAGAGCCTTACGGTTGTGGGTGGAGCAGTTGCCGTACCAGGCGGTGATACAGCCCGACAGGATGCTCTCGATTGTGCATCTGTAGAAGTTTGCGAGTGCTTTTGGTGACAAGCCAAATGTCTTCAGCCTCCTGAGGTTGAAGAGGCACTGCTGCGCCTTCTTCACGACGCTGTCTGTGTGGGGGGACCAATTCAGTTTGTCCGTGATGTGTACGCCAAAGAACTTAAAACTTACTACCCTCTCCACTACTGTCCCATCGATGTGGATAGGGGGTGCTCCCTCTGCTGTTTCCTGAAGTCCACAATCATCTCCTTTGTTTTGTTGACGTTGAGTGTGAGGTTATTTTCCTGACACCACACTCCGAGGGCCCTCACCTCCTCCCTGTAGGCTGTCTCGTCGTTGTTGGTAATCAAGCCTACCACTGTAGTGTTATCTGCAAACTTGATGATTGAGTTGGAGGCGTGCATGGCCACGCAGTCATGGGTGAACAGGGAGTACAGGAGAGGGCTCAGAACGCACCCTTGTGGGGCCCCAGTGTTGAGGATCAGCGTGGTGTAGATGTTGTTACCTACCCTCACCCCCTGGGGGCGGCCCGTCAGGAAGTCCAGTACCCAGTTGCACAGGGCGGAGTCGAGACCCAGGGTCTCGAGCTTGATGACGAGTTTGGAGGGTACTATGGTGTTAAATGCTGAGCTGTAGTCGATGAACAGCATTCTCACATAGGTATTCCTCTTGTCCAGATGGGTTAGGGCAGTGTGCAGTGTGGTTGAGATTGCATCTTCTGTGGACCTATTGGGGCGGTAAGCAAATTGGAGTGGGTCTAGGGTGTCAGGCAGGGTGGAGGTGATATGGTCCTTGACTAGTCTCTCAAAGCACTTCATAATGACGGAAGTGAGTGCTAAGGGGCGGTAGTCATTTAGCTCAGTTACCTTAGCTTTCTTGGGAACAGGGACAATGGTGGCCCTCTTGAAGCATGTGGGAACAGCAGACTGGGATAAGGATTGATTGAACATGTCCGTAAACACACCAGCCAGCTGGTCTGCTCATGCTCTGAGGGCGTGGCTGTGGATGCCATCTGGGCCTGCAGCCTTGCGAGGGTTAACACGTTTAAATGTTTTACTCACGTCGGCTGCAGTGAAGGAAAGTCTGCAGGTGTTGTTTGCGGGCCGTGTCAGTGGCATTGTATTGTCCTCAAAGCGGGCAAAAAAGTTATTTAGTCTGCCTGGGAGCAAGACATCCTGGTCCGAGACGGGGCTGGTTTTCTTTTTGTAATCCGTGATTGACTGTAGACCCTGCCACATACCTCTTGTGTCTGAGCCGTTGAATTGTGACTCTACTTTATCTCTATACTGACGCTTAGCTTGTTTGATTGCCTTGCGGGGGAATAGCTACACTGTTTGTATTCGGTCATGTTTCCGGTCACCTTGCCCTGGTTAAAAGCAGTGGTTCGCACTTTCAGTTTCACGCGAATGCTGCCATCAATCCACGGTTTCTGGTTTGGGAATGTTTTAATCGTTGCTATGGGAACGTCAGCATCAATGCACTTTCTAATGAACTCGCTCACAGAATCAGCATATTCGTCAATGTTGTTGTTTGACGCAATGTGGAACATATCCCAGTCCACGTGACCGAAGCAGTCTTGAAGCGTGGAATCAGATTGGTCGGACCAGCGTTGAACTGACCTGAGCGCGGGAGCTTCTTATTTTAGTTTCTGTCTGTAGGCAGGGAGCAACAAAATGGAGTCGTGGTCAGCTTTTCCGAAAGTTGGGCGGGGGAGGGCCTTATATGCGTTGCGGAAGTTAGAATAGCAATGATCCAAGGTTTTACCAGCCCTGGTTGCTCAATCGATATGCTGATACAATTTAGGGAGTCTTGTTTTCAGATTAGCCTTGTTAAAATCCCCAGCTACAATGAATGCAGCCTCAGGTTATGTGGTTTCCAGTTTGCAAAGAGTAAAATAAAGTTTGTTCAGGGCCATCGATGTGTCTGCTTGGGGGGGAATATATACGGCTGTGATTATAATCAAAGAGAATTCCCTTGGTAGATAATGCGGTCGACATTTGATTGTGAGGAATTCTAAGTCAGGTGAACAGAAGGACTTGAGTTCCTGTATGTTGTTGTGATCACACCACATCTCATTCATCATAAGGCATACGCCCCCACCCCTCTTCTTACCAGAAAGATGTTTGTTTCTGTCGGCGCGATGTTTGGAGAAACCAGCTGGCTGCACCGATTCCGTTAGCGTCTCTCGAGTGAGCCATGTTTCCGTGAAGCAAAGAACGTTACAGTCTCTGATGTCTCTCTGGAATGCTACACTTGCTCGGATTTCATCAACCTAGTTGTCAAGAGACTGGACATTGGCGAGAAGTATGCTAGGGAGTGGTGCGCGATGTGCCCGTCTCCGGAGCCTGACCAGAAGACCGCTTCGTTTCCCTCTTTTACGACGTCGTTGTTTTTGGTCGCAGGCTGGGATCCATTCCGTTGTCCTGGGTGGAAGGCAGAACACAGGATCTGCTTCGGGAAAGTCATATTCCTGGTCCTATTGATGGCGAGTTGACATTGCTCTTATATTCAGTAGTTCTGTATTTAATGTAACCTAAGATTACCTGGGGTACCAATGTAAGAAATAACACGTAAAAAAACAAAATACTGCATAGTTTCCTAGGAACGCGAAGCCAGGCGGCCATCTCTGTCAGCACCGGAAGTGTATTCTACATGACCAAAAGTATGTGCTTGTTGAACATCTCACTCCATTCCAAAATCATGGGCATTAATATGGAGTTGTCCCCCCCTTTGCTGCTATAACAGCCTCCACTGTTCTGAGAAGGCTTTACACTAGATGTTGGAACATTGCTTCCATTCAGCCACAAGAGCATTAGTGTGGTGGGGCACTGATGCTGGGCGATTAGGCCTGCCTAGCAGTCGGCGTTCCAATTCCAACCAAAGGTTTTCGAAGGGGTTGAGGTCAGGGCTCTGTGCAGGCCAGTCAGGTTCTTCCACACCGATCTCAACAAACCATTTCTGTATGGACCTCGCTTTGTGCATGGGGGCATTGTCATGCTGAAACAGGAAAAGGCCTTTCCCACACTGTTGCCACAAAGTTGGAAGCACAGAATCGTATAGAATGTAATTGTATTCTGTGGCGTTAATATTTCCCTTCACTGGAACTAAGGGGCCTAGCCCGAACCATGAAAAACAGCACCAGACCATTATTCATCCTCCAACAAACTTTAGAGTTGGCAATATGCATTCGTCCTTGGGACTGCCAGATGGTGAAGCATGATTCATCACTCTTGAGAATGAGTTTCCACTGCTCCAGAGTCCAATGGCGGCGAGCTTTACACCACTCCAGTCGACGCTTGGCATTACACATGGTGATCTTAGGCTTGTGTGCATCTGCTCGCCCATGGAAACCCATTTCAGGAAGCTCCCGAGGAACAGTTATTGTGCTGACATTGCTTCCAGAGGCAGTTTGGAACTTGGTAGTGAGTGTTTCAACCGAGGGCAGCTGGTTTTTAGGCACTACGCGCTTCCGTACTTGGTGGTCCCGTTTTGTGAGCTTGTGTGGCCTACCACTTTGTGGCTGAGCCGTTGTTGCTCCTAGACATTTCCACATCACAATAACAGCCCTTACAGTTGACCGGGGCAGCTCTAGCAGGGCAGAAATTTGACAAACTGTCTTGTTGGACAGGTGGCATCCTATGACGGTGCTACGTTGAAAGTCACTGAGCTCTTCAGTGTATTTTTTATTTATTTAACCTTTTTTTAACTAGGCAAGTCAGTTAAGAACAAATTCTTACTTACAATGACGGCCTATAACAACAGATTTTTACCTTGTCAGCTCAGTAAGGCCATTCTAGTGCCAGTGTTTGTCTATGGAGATTGCATGGCTATGTTCTCAATTTTATACACCTGTCAGCAATGGATGTGGCTGAAATTGCAGAGTCCACTAATATGATGGGGTGTCCACATACTTTTGTATGTAGGGACATGGTTTTATGTGATTACAGAGACTGCTCTCTGTCTGTCGGCCTGTCAGGTGTCCCCTTCCTCTGATAAATGGTTGTAATATGCTCCAAATCACAAGAAGGGACACATTCCTTAATGGCTCTGCTTTTCATAACGCCTACGAGGAGAGGGAAGGTAAGGGTGGGAGGGGGTGTGGATGGAGGGGGAGAAAGTGGGGGAGGAAGAGGAAGGGGGATAGGGATTGAGAGAGAGGTAATAAGAGAGAGGAAAAATAAGGAAAAAAGAAAGAAAGAGAACGAGAGAGGGAGAGAGGAAGGGAGAATGTTAATGAATAATTGAAACATGTTCCCTTTTGTCTGTCTAGCCATTCAAGTCAGTAAACAACAAAACAATAGCCTCATTTGAATAATTTCACAAATGGTGTGGCGAGGTGGCAGTTGCTGTCACGGCTTGCTCTGTCTGCATGGTCAGAGGAGAGGGAGAAAGACAGAGAACGAGAGAGAGAGATAGAGAGAAAGACAGAGTGGAAATGAGAGAGAGAGGGATAGAGAGCGAGAAAGAGAAACAAAGACAGAGATGGGATGTTAACTGCTTAATTAACTCAGGAACCACACCTGTGTGGAAGCACCTGCTTTAAATATACTTTGTATTCTTTTAGTGTTTCTTTTATGTTGGCAGTTACCTGTATGTTAGACATGTTCTTTGTTCTTGGTTTTAATATGAACTGTGTAAGGAGAGACTTCAAGCTGTAGCTCTGCCTATCCTACATGAATCTCGGTAACCCAGAACTAAAATCTCGATTAAGTTCTTCGGCGGGGACGTGTTAGAAGATATACTAATGCGACTTGCGAAGTCTCCAGAAGGTGTGTGTGTGAGGACTAAGTGGAATTGTCAGTTATATAAAAGCAGAGGGGAACCCAGCAGAGTTCAATGAAATGATTTCATCAACAGTGAGAAAGAAGTCCCTTCCCAACACATTATATACGTTTTTATTTTAGATTTTATTTTATTTCACCTTTATTTAACCAGGTAGGCTAGTTACAACTGTGACCCGGCCAAGATAAAGCAAAGCAGTGCGACACAAACAACAACACATGGAATAAACAAACATACCGTCAATAACACAATAGAAAAAAGTCTATATACAGTGTGTGCAAATGAGATAAGATAAGGGCAAAGCAGTGTATAAGGCAATAAATAGGCCATAGTGGCAAAATAATTACAATTTAGCAATTAAACCCTGGAGTGATAGATGTGCAGAAAATGAATGTGCAAGTAGAGATACTGTGGTGCAAAGGAGCATAAATACATTTATTACAGTATGGGGATGAGGTAGTTGGATGGATATTTACAAGATGCGCTATGTACAGGTGCAGTGATCTGTGAGCTGCTCTGACAGCAGGTGCTTAAAGTTAGTGAGGGAGATATGAGTCTCCAGCTTCAGTGATTTTTTCAATTCGTTCCAGTCATTGGCAGTAGAGAACTGGAAGGAAAGGCGGCCAATGGAGGAATTGGCTTTGGGGGGGACCAGTGAAATATACCTGCTGGAGCTTGTGCTACGGGTGGGTGCTGCTATGTTAACCAGTGAGCTGAGATAAGGCGGGGCTTTACCTAGCAAAGACTTATAGATGACCTGGAGCTATGGGTTTGGCGACGAATATGAAGCGAGGGCCAGCCAACGAGAGCATACAGGTCGCAGTAGTGGGTGGTATATGGGGCTTTGGTGACAAAACGGATGACACTGTGATAGACTGCATCCAGTTTGCTGAGTACAGTGTTTGAAGGCTATTTTGTAAATGACATCGCCAAAGTCAACAATCGGTAGGATAGTCAGTTTTATGAGGGTATGTTTGGCAGCATGAGTGAAGGATGCTTTGTTGTGAAATAGGAAGCCGATTCTAGATTTCATTTTGGAATGGAGATGCTTAATGTGAGTCTGGAAGGAGAGTTTACAGTCTAATCAGACACCTAGGTATTTGTAGATGTCCACATATTCTAAGTCAGAACCGTCCAGAGTAGTGATGCTGGATGGGCGGGCAGGTGCTGGTAGTGATCGGTTGAAGAGCATGTATTTAGTTTTACTTGCATTTAAGAGCAGTTGGAGGCCACAGAAGGAGAGTTGTATGGCATTGAAGCTCGTCTAGAGGTTAGTTAGCACAGTGTCCAAAGAGATCACCATTGTTGGTGATCTGTTTGTTAACTTGGCTTTCGAAGACCTTAGAAAGACAGGGTAGGATAGATATAGGTCTGTAGCAAATCCCTGAAAAGTTGCATGTCGCTGGGGCTGTTCGATGCTATTGGAGATTGCCACAGGATGTTTTTGTGCTTGTCAAGGTCAGCCAGGTCACGGAATGAGGTCAATATCCTTCCAGGATACCCAAGCCAGGTCTATTAGAAAGGCCTGCTCGCTGAAGTGTTTTAGGGAGCGTTTGACAGTGATGAGGGGTGGTCATTTGACCGCAGACCCATTATGGACACAAGCAATGAGGCAGTGATCGCTGAGATCCTGGTTGAAGACAGCAGAGGTGTATTTGGAGGGCAGGTTGGTTAGGATGATATCTATGAGGGTACCTGTGTTTACGGATTTGGGGTTGTTCCTGGTAGGTTCATTGATCATTTGTGTGAGATTGAGGACATCAAGCTTAGATTGTAGGATGGCCGGGGTGTTAAGCATGTCCCAGTTTAGGTCACCTAACAGCACGAGCTCTGAAGATAGATGGGGGGCAATCAATTCACGTATGGTGTTCAGGGCACAGCTGGGGGCAGAGGGTGGTCTATAGCAAGTGGTAATGGTGAGAGACTTGTTTCTGGAAAGGTGGATTTTAAAAGTACAGACCTGGATAGTAAGACAGAACTCTGCAGGCTCTCTCAACAGTAGATTGCAACTCCGCCCCCTTTGGCAGTTCTATCTTGTCGGAAAATGTTATAGTTAGGGAGGGAAATTTCAGGGTTTTTGGTGGCCTTCTTGAGCCAGGATTCAGACACGGCTAGGACATCCGGGTTGGCAGAGTGTGCTAAAGCAGTGAATAGAACAAACTTAGGGAGGAGGCTTCTAATGTTAACATGCATGAAACCAAGGCTTTTACAGTTACAGAAGTCAACAAATGAGAGCGCCTAGGGAATGGGAATGGAGCTAGGCACTGCAGGACCTGGATTAACCTCTACATCACCAGAGGAACAGAGGAGGAGTAGGATAAGGGTACGGCTAAAGGCTATATGAACTGGTCATCTAGTATGTTCGGAACAGAGAGTAGACGGAGCAGTTTTCTGGGCGAGGTAGAATAGATTCAATGCATAATGTACAGACAAAGTTATGGTAGGATGTGAATACAGTGGAGGTAAACCTAGGCATTGAGTGACAATGAGAGAGTTATTGTCTCTAGAGACATCAATTAAACCAGGAGAGGTCACTGTATGTGTGGGAGGTGGGACAACAGGGTTAGCTGAAGCATATTGAGCAGGGCTGGAGGCTCTACAGTGAAATAAGATAATAATAACTAACCAAAACAGCAATGGACAAGGCACATTGACATTAGGGAGAGGCATGTGGAGCCAAGTGATCATAGGGTTCAGTGAGTAGCTGGGTGGCTGGACACATGGCGATTCAGACAGCTAGAGGGCCGGGGCTAGCAGGCTAGCAGAGGGCCTTAGAGGGACGTTGCGACGGAAGAAGTCTGTTGTAGCAACCCTTGTGCGGTTACGTCGGCAGACCAGTTGTGATGGATCAGCAGGGGTCCAGGCCAATTGCCAAAATAGGTAGAGTAGCCCAAGAAATTGGCTGATGGACCTCTTCAGCCAACAGTCCGGTATGCTCTAGGCAAAGGGTGGCTACTTTGAAGAATCTGAAATATAAAATATATTTTGATTTGTTTAACACTTTTTTGGTTACTACATGATTCCATATGTGTTATTTCATAGTGTTGATGTCTTCACTATTATTCTACAATGTAGAAAATAGTACAAATAAAGAAAAACTCTTGAATGAGTAGGTGTGTCAAACCTTTGACTGGTACTGTATGTATGTGTGTGTGGGAGGGGGACTGAGCAGCCCTATTTGGAAGCCACATTGCTCACCCCAGCGGTGTAGAGGTCTAGAAAAGGTGTCAAAAAAATTGCCTGGATAGACTACTGCACACACCTATCTAGTGTTCCACACAGCTGTCGAGAAATGCAAAAGAAGATAATTCCCCTGGACCCCGAAATTGAAAACCGGATCAAACAAGCCTCTGCTGCCTTCAGAAAACTCAGACGCAGGGTCTTCCAAAACAGGGATCTCCACTTCCACACCAAAGTCGTCGTCTATCAAGCCGTCTGCATCACCATACTTCTTTACAGCTGTGAAGCCTTTGTCACCTATAGTCGCCATATCAAGCAACTCGAGCGATTCCACATAGGATGCCTGCAATGCATCATGGGAATCACCTGGCGCGACTGTCTGCCCCATACGGAAATACTTTTTAAGACCAACTGCAGGAGCATGGAGGCCATGGTCACTCGACACACACTAGCTCTGGCGCGACCATGTCATTAGAATGCTGTATGGCCAGTTCCACATTGGCCGGCGTTCTGCAGGGGGACAGATGAAGCACTACAAGGACCTGCTGAAAACAGTGCTGAAGAAGTGCAACATCAACCCACAGACCTGGAGGACGCTGCTGGCTCTGCCAGAGCGGTGTACAGAGGTGGGAGGAGGAGAGGAGCACAAAGAGACAGCAAACACAGCTCAGGAGACATACAATAATCTCTGTCCCCGCCAACACAGACTGAGACATACAACCCTCTCTGTCCCCGCCAACACAGACTGGGACATACAACCCTCTCTGTCCCCGCCAACACAGACTGAGACATACAACCCTCTCTGTCCCCGCCAACACAGACTGAGACATACAACCCTTTCTGTCCCCGCTAACACAGACTGAGACACACAACCCTCTCTGTCCCCGCTAACACAGACTGAGACATACAACCCTCTCTGTCCCCGCTAACACAGACTGAGATATACAACCCTCTCTGTCCCCGCTAGCTAACACAGACTGAGACATACAACCCTCTCTGTCTCCGCCAACACAGACTGGGACATACAACCCTCTCTGTCCCCGCTAACACAGACTGAGACATACAACCCTCTCTGTCCCCGCCAACACAGACTGAGACATACAACCCTCTCTGTCCCCGCCAACACAGACTGAGACATACAACCCTCTCTGTCCCCGCCAACACAGACTGAGACATACAACCCTCTCTGTCCCCGCCAACACAGACTGAGACATACAACCCTCTCTGTCCCCGCCAACACAGACTGAGACATAGAACCCTCTCTGTCCCCGCCAACACAGACTGAGACATACAACCCTCTCTGTCCCCGCCAACACAGACTGAGACATACAACCCTCTCTGTCCCCGCCAACACAGACTGAGACATACAACCCTCTCTGTCCCCGCCAACACAGACTGAGACATACAACCCTCTCTGTCCCCGCTAACACAGACTGGGACATACAACCCTCTCTGTCCCCGCCAACACAGACTGAGACATACAACCCTCTCTGTCCCCGCCAACACAGACTGAGACATACAACCCTCTCTGTCCCCGCTAACCAGAGAGTAAGTGTGTGTGTGTGTGTGTGTGTGTGTGTGTGTGTGTGTGTGTGTGTGTGTGTGTGTGTGTGTGTGTGTGTGTGTGTGTGTGTGTAAGAACAGAGAGAACAGCAACAGGCTACTAACTGTGTGTCCAACAGTTGGCCCCCTGAAATACGACCCTCACCTCATCCTCTCCTCTGGCTACATGCCAAGAGGCAGAGCACAAGTGGACGTAATATGAGGAGTGTGGGTGTTTAACTATACAAGAAAAGTAAATGAGCAACTGGGGCCATTTTGTTAGTCCCCACAAGTTCAACTGCTATTTCTAGGGGGTTTAGTGTTAGGGTTAGAATTAGGTTTAGGGTTAGGAGCTAGGATTCGTTTTAGGGTTAGGAGCTAGGGTTAAGGTTAAGGTTAGGTTTTCGAGTTAGGTTTAGGGTTAGGTTTAGGGTTAGGGGTTAGGGAAAATAGGATTTTGAATGGGACTGAATTGTGTGTCCCCACACGGTTAGTTGTACTGTGTATGTGTATGAGAGAGAGGGGGAGGGACAGAGAGAGAGTGAGAGAGAGGGGGGGAGGGACAGAGAGAGAGTGAGAGAGAGGGGGAGGGACAGAGAGAGGCAAAGAGAGGGATTGAAACAGAGGAAGAGATAATCAAATAGAAAAAGAGGGATAGAGAGAACCAGGTTGAAGACATAGTGGTGTTAGAGTGAACCGGAGAGTTAGCAAGTCAAAAAGAGAGGTTTATAGAAGGATTGTGGAGTACCAAATTAAAGGGCTGTCTCGGTCTGTCTGTCTGTCTGTCTGTCTGTCTGTCTGTCTGCCTGTCTGTCTGTCTCACACTGTCTGTCTCTCGCTCTCTTTGTCTGTCTGTCTCTCTCTCTCTGTCTATCTCTGTCACCCTCTCTCTGTCTATCTCTGTCCCTATCTCTCTCTATCTATCTCTGTCTCCCTCTCTCTGTCTATCTCTGTCTCTGTCTCTCTCTCTGTCTATCTCTGTCTCTCTCTCTCTCTGTCTATCTCTGTCTCTCTCTCTCTCTGTCTCTCTCTCTGTCTATCTCTGTCTCTCTCTCTCTGTCTCTCTCTCTCTGTCTATCTCTGTCTCCCTCTCTCTGTCTATCTCTGTCTCTGTCTCTCTCTCTGTCTATCTCTGTCTCTCTCTCTCTCTGTCTATCTCTGTCTCTCTCTCTGTCTCTCTCTCTGTCTCTCTCTCTCTGTCTATCTCTGTCTCTCTCTCTCTGTCTATCTCTGTCTCTCTTTGTCTGTCTCTCTTTGTCTGTCTATCTCTGTCTCTCTCTCTCTGTCTATCAATTCAATTCAATTCAAGGGCTTTATTGGCATGGGAAACATGTAGATAATATAGATAATATATAAAGTGAATATATAAAGTGAAATAAACAATAAAAATTAACAGTAAACATTACACATATAGAAGTTTCAAAACAATAAAGACATTACAAATGTCATATTATATATATATATATATACAGTGTTTTAACAATGTACAAATGGTTAAAGGACACAAGATAAAATAAATGAGCATAAATATGGGTTGTATTTACAATGGTGTGTGTTCTTCACTGGTTGCCCTTTTCTCGTGGCAACAGGTCACAAATCTTGCTGCTGTGATGGCACACTGTGGAATTTCACCCAGTAGATATGGGAGTTTATCAAAATTGGATTTGTTTTCGAATTCTTTGTGGATCTGTGTAATCTGAGGGAAATATGTCTCTCTAATATTGTCATAAATTGGGCAGGAGGTTAGGAAGTGCAGCTCAGTTTCCACCTCATTTTGTGGGCAGTGAGCACATAGCCTGTCTTCTCTTGTGAGCCATATCTGCCTACGGCGGCCTTTCTCAATAGCAAGGCTATGCTCACTGAGTCTGAACATAGTCAAAGCTTTCCTTAATTTTGGGTCAGTCACAGTGGTCAGGTACTCTGCCGCTGTGCACTCTCTGTGTAGGGCTTAATAGCATTCTAGTTTGCTCAGTTTTTTTGTTAATTCTTTCCAATGTGTCAAGTAATTATCTTTTGGTTTTCTCATGATTTGGTTGGGTCTAATTGTGCTGCTCTCCTGGGGCTCTGTAGGGTGTGTTTGTGTTTGTGAACAGAGCCCCAGGACCAGCTTGCTTAGGGGACTCTTCTCCAGGTTCATCTCTCTGTAGGTGATGGCTTTGTTATGGAAGGTTTGGGAATCGCTTCCTTTTAGGTGGTTATAGAATTTAACGTCCCTTTTCTGGATTTTGATAATTAGTGGGTATCGGCCTAATTCTGCTCTGCATGCATTATTTGGTGTTCTACGTTGTACACGGAGGATATTTTTGCAGAATTCTGCGTGCAGAGTCTCAATTTGGTGCTTGTCCCATTTTGTGAAGTCTTGGTTGGTGAGCGGACCCCAGACCTCACAACCATAAAGGGCAATGGGCTCTATGAGTGATTCAAGTATTTTTAGCCAAATCCTAATTGGTATGTTGAAATTCATGTTCCTTTTGATGGCATAGAATGCCCTTCTTGCCTTGTCTCAGATCGTTCACAGCTTTGTGGAAGTTACCTGTGGCGCTGATGTTTAGGCCAAGGTATGTATAGTTTTTTGTGTGCTCTAGGGCAACAGTGTCTAGATGGAATTTCTATTTGTGGTCCTGGTGACTGGACCTTTTTTGGAACACCATTATTTTGGTCTTACTGAGATTTACTGTCAGGGCCCAGGTCTGACAGAATCTGTGCATAAGATCTAGGTGCTGCTGTAGGCCCTCCTTGGTTGGTGACAGAAGCACCAGATCATCAGCAAACAGCAGACATTTGACTTCGGATTCTAGTAGGGTGAGGCCGGGTGCTGCAGACTTTTCTAGTGCCCGCGCCAATTCGTTGATATATATGTTGAAGAGGGTGGGGCTTAAGCTGCATCCCTGTCTCACCCCACGACCCTGTGTGAAGAAATGTGTGTGTTTTTTGCCAATTTTAACCGCACACTTGTTGTTTGTGTACATGGATTTTATAATGTCGTATGTTTTACCCCCAACACCACTTTCCATCAGTTTGTATAGCAGACCCTCATGCCAAATTGAGTTGAAGGCTTTTTTGAAATCAACAAAGCATGAGAAGACTTTGCCTTTGTTTTGGTTTGTTTGGTTGTCAATTAGGGTGTGCAGGGTGAATACACGGTCTGTTGTACGGTAATTTGGTAAAAAGCCTATTTGACATTTGCTCAGTACATTGTTTTCATTGAGGAAATGTACGAGTCTGTTGTTAATGATAATGCAGAGGATTTTCCCAGGGTTACTGTTGACGCATATTCCATGGTAGTTATTGGGGTCAAATTTGTCTCCACTTTTGTGGATTGGGGTGATCAGTCCTTGGTTCCAAATATTGGGGAAGATGCCAGAGCTAAGGATGATGTTAAAGAGTTTTAGTATAGCCAATTGGAATTTGTTGTCTGTATATTTGATCATTTCATTGAGGATACCATCAACATCACAGGCCTTTTTGGGTTGGAGGGTTTTTATTTTGTCCTGTAACTCATTCAATGTAATTGGAGAATCCAGTGGGTTCTGGTAGTCTTTAATAGTTGATTCTAAGATCTGTATTTGATCATGTATATATTTTCGCTCTTTATTCTTTGTTATAGAGCCAAAAAGATTGGAGAAGTGGTTTACCCATACATCTCTATTTTGGATAGATAATTATTTGTGTTGTTGTTTGTTTAGTGTTTTCCAATTTTCCCAGAAGTGGTTAGAGTCTATCGATTCTTCAATTACATTGAGCTGATTTCTGACATCCTGTTCCTTCTTTTTCCGTAGTGTATCTCTGTCTCTCTTTGTCTATCTCTGTCTCTCTCTCTCTCTGTCTATCTCTCTCTCTGTCTATCTCTGTCTCCCTCTCTTGCTGGCTCTCTTTCTCAGTTGAGGGGTGTCACCCTTCGTGAAACTGCTGTCTTCTCTTTCGACTAGGGTTTACAGATCCGCTGCCACTTTTGAAAAGTGGTGGAGTGGTAGTGATAGTAAGAGAGAGAGAGAGCATGTGTTTGTGTGAGAGAGAAAGATTGTGTGTGTTTGTTAAAAACAGATATTTCGGTTCTTCTATCGAATGTGTATCACATTTTGGAAATCAACTAAATCTATTGAATTTATTAGAAAATGAAATAACTTGGCCAAGTTTTGAAAATGACATGAACAGAATGCATCAGTGATTCATATTCTTTGCAACTTTCTGAAGAGGCAACGGCACAGGAAGGCCCCTCTCTGTGTGTGGGGGGTGCGTGCATGTCTACCACTTCGTGTAGCCGTTAGCGATGCTAATGATAACCGTCTTCGGGTAGATTGAAATGTTCTCCCAAAAACCTTCTCAATTAAAAGTTAACTACAAAGTAGCCTATGCCTACCTGGCTGAGTCATGATTATTTTGCAGTCCATTACATGTGAGCTACAGAAACACTGCCAGTGCATGTGTAGTTATACGCAAAAATCGACATCTCTTAGATTTTTCCCAGACCTCAAAAGTGGTCCGCTGATGTTCGAAAACCACAACAATACTTAAACCACATCTAATTTTGTTGTTTTTCTATTTAAAAAAGTGTGATATTGAAAACTCTCCCGGCTTTTTGTTGTTGTTGCCGTGGTACCGTTTTGGTATTGAGTATCGTGATACTAAACCTGGTATCATCAACAAAGTCATCATTTGGGTATCGCAACTGTACTTGTGTGTGTGTCTCTGAGTGTATAAGAGAGAGCAGGGGGTCGGGAGAGAGGAACCTGCTGCACTCTATACACTTTGAAAAGTTTCAGATGGCTTTGCTTTCATTCTGTTGGTTTTAAACCTTCTCTACACAATGGAAACACAAGTTCAACATTTCCATTAAAGGCCCAGTTCAATCAAAATTCTGTTTGCCTGTGTTTTAAATCATATTGTACAACCACTGATGAAGCTGACATTGCTAAAGTGTGAAAATTCTACACAGGACCTTCTGATCAGTAGGTTTGCATGGGCGGGGGTTTTGGATTTTCATTGTGTCATCACCATGCGGTAAATTGGTTAATAGACCAATAACAAAGTCAGTTCCAAACCTCTCTGCCAATAACAGCTAGTTTTCAGTTTTCCACTCCCCACAGACAATTCACAGACAGTAGTAGCAAAATTCTTGCGTAAGAAATTCCATCACTTTTTTAACTCTACTGATGGTTTTCTCACAAGAAATGTTGAGTTATATGGCGGTTGTGCGTCATCTGCATACTGCCGGCTAGAGCGCACGTAAACCCTACATGATGAGATTATTATTATGGGCAAAAAAGCAAGATTATTTTTAATATTTGTCAAGCTACAGCCAAGCAACGATTATCATGTCACCAGAATATGACTCTCGATATTAATTGGAAAGGAGCATCAAGCTCATCACAGTGCACTTTCACCATCCTGTGAAGTTCGTCATAACTTAGTAGTAGTATAATAAATTGCATGGTGGAAGGACCACACATGTCATCACGTGACTCCAAGTTTACTTCAATATGATGGTTATTATATCAATATTTGTACATTAGAGCGTTTTCACTGACATTTCTTGCATAATTCATTTTGAAGACACAAAAAAAATCCACTTTGTCTAGCGTATTTTGTTTAGTCGATATTTTGAAAGTTTACCGAAAAATGTTCAGTTTCCTCCAGACCGGTCATGACAGTTTTTATCCGACATGTACTTTTTACATGACATGTACTTTATCCGACATGTACTTTACATGAAATGTACTTTATCCGACATGTACTTTACATGACATGTACTTTACATCAAGGATCATATCACCCCCACCCTACCTGACACCCTAGACCCAATCCAATTCGCAATCACACTGCACCCTGCCCTAACCCATCTGGACAAGAGGAATACATATGTAAGAATGCTGTTCATCGATTACAGCTCAGCATTTAACACCATAGTACCCTCCAAACTCGTCATTAAGCTCGAGACCCTGAGTCTCGACACCGCCCTGGGCAACTTGGTCCTGGACTTTCTGACAGGCCTCCCCAAGTGGTGAGGGTAGGTAACAACATCTCCACCCCGCTGATCCTCAACACTGGGGCCCCACAAGGGTGCGTTCTCAGCCCTCTCCTGTACTCCCTGTTCGCCCATGACTGCGTGGCCATGCACGCCTCCAACTCAATCATCAAGTTTGCAGACGACACTACAGTGGCAGACTTGATTACCAACAACGATGAGACAGTCTACAGGGAGGAGGTGAGGGCCCTCGAAGTGTGGTGTCAGGAAAAAAACTTCTCACTCAATGTCAACAAAACAAAGGAGATGATCGTGAACTTCAGGAAACAGCAGAGGGAGCAGCCCCCTATTCATATCCATGAGACAGCAGTGGAGAAGGTGGAAAGTTTTAAGTTCCTCGGCGTACACATCACGGACAAACTGAAATGGTTCACCCACACAGACAGCGTTGTGAAGACTTCAACTCTTCAACTTTAGGAGGCTGAAGAAATTTGGCTTGTCACCGAAAACACTCACAAACTTTTATAGATGCACAATCGAGAGCATCCTGTCGGGCTGTATCACCGCCTGGTACGGCAACTGCTCCGGCCACAACCGTAAGGCTCTCCAGAGGGTAGTGCGGTCTGCACAACGCATCACTGGGGGCAAACTACCTGCTCTCCAGGACACCTACACCACCCGATGTCACAGGAAGGCCAAAAAGATCATCAAGAACAACAACCACCCAAGCCACTGCCTGTTCACCCTGCTATCATCCAGAAGGCGAAGTCAGTACAGGTGCATCAAAGCTGGGGCCGAGAGACTGAAAAACAGCTTCTATCTCAAGGCCATCAGACTGTTCAACAGCCATCACTAACATTGAGTGGCTGCTGCCAACATACTGACTCAAATCTCTAGCCACTTTAATAATAAATAATTGGATGTAATAAATGTATCACTAGTCACTTTAAACAACTCCACTTTATATGATGTTTACATACCCTACATTACTCATCTCAAATGTATATACTGTACTCTATACCATCTACTGCATCTTGCCTATGCCGCACAGCCATCGCTTATCCAAAAATTTATATGTACATATTCTTATTTATTCCTTTACACTTGTGTGTATTAGGTAGTTGTTGTGAAATTGTTAGATTACTTGTTAGATATTACTGCACGGTCAGAACTAGAAGCACAAGCATTTCGCTACACTCACATTAGTATCTGCTAACCATGTGTATGTGACCAATAAAATTGGATTTGATTTGACATGACATGTACATTATCCGACATGTACTTTACGTGACATGTACTTTACATGACATGTACATTATCCGACATGTACTTTACGTGACATGTAATTTATCCGACATGTACTTTACATGACATGTACTTTACATGACATGTACATTATCCAACATGTACTTTACATGACATGTAATTTATCCGACATGTACTTTACATGACATGTACTTTATCCGACATGTACTTTACGCGACATGTAATTTATCCGACATGTACTTTACATGACATATACTTTACATGACATGTACATTATCCGACATGTACTTTACATGACATATACTTTACATGACATGTACTTTATCCGACATGTACTTTACATGACATGTACTTTACATGACATGTACATTATCCGACATGTACTTTACGTGACATGTAATTTATCCGACATGTACTCTACATGACATATACTTTACATGACATGTACATTATCCGACATGTACTCTACATGACATATACTTTACATGACATGTACATTATCCGACATGTACTCTACATGACATATACTTTACATGACATGTACATTATCCGACATGTACTCTACATGACATATACTTTACATGACATGTACATTATCCGACATGTACTCTACATGACATATACTTTACATGACATGTACATTATCCGACATGTACTCTACATGACATGTACTTTACATGACATGTACATTATCCGACATGTACTTTACGTGACGTACTTTATCCGACATGTACTTTACATGACATGTACTTTATCCGACATGTACTTTACGTGACATGTACTTTACATGACATGTACATTATCCGACATGTACTTTACGTGACATGTAATTTATCCGACATGTACTTTACATGACATGTACTTTACATGACATGTACATTATCCAACATGTACTTTACATGACATGTAATTTATCCGACATGTACTTTACATGACATGTACTTTATCCGACATGTACTTTACGCGACATGTAATTTATCCGACATGTACTTTACATGACATATACTTTACATGACATGTACATTATCCGACATGTACTTTACATGACATATACTTTACATGACATGTACTTTATCCGACATGTACTTTACGCGACATGTAATTTATCCGACATGTACTTTACATGACATATACTTTACATGACATGTACATTATCCGACATGTACTCTACATGACATATACTTTACATGACATGTACATTATCCGACATGTACTCTACATGACATATACTTTACATGACATGTACATTATCCGACATGTACTCTACATGACATGTACTTTACATGACATGTACATTATCCGACATGTACTTTACGTGACGTACTTTATCCGACATGTACTTTACATGACATGTACTTTATCCGACATGTACTTTACATGTCATGTACTTTAGTGTGTGTGTGCGTGTGTGTGTGTGTCTGTCTATGTGTACACTGTGGGGTCGGTGCAGCTGTAGGTCTCCAGAAGAGCTGTAGAGACTTGCCAATATTTTCATTCCCTCTGCAGGCATTTCCGCACGCTAACAAAGGCCTCCCCCAAGTGATGAAACCGAGAGGAAGCCACTTTTGTGAACAGCCACAACGGTTCTGGTTTGTGCACTACTGACCTGAGCTGACACGCGCGCACACACACACACATACACTTCCTCTGTGGTCTCTGGTAAAGGAAGGATATGTGTGCTGTGCTGTAACACTGGTCATGATTCTTCAGAGTGCCTGGCTAGTAGAACTGTTAGAAAACACACACATCCACAAAAATCAAGGCCCAATGCAGACGTTTTTATATCAATATCAAATCATGTGGGTTGGCAGCTAGACTTCTTTCGGCATCCCAAATGGCAAGCTAACGTTAGTATTGCTAAAACAATCATTAGCCCCGGTTAAGAATGACTAAGCACCACTCGACTTTCAGGAGTCACTATGGAGGAGATTTCTTTAGAACGTTCATAACAATGGTGTGAAAGAGTGACGGAGGTGCAACCCATGAATGTAGTGCTCTACTTTTGACCAGAGCACTATGTGCCCTGGTCAACAGTAGTGCACTATGTAGTGTATAGGGTGTGCACTATGTAGGGAATAGGGTGCCTTTTGGGATACATCCTCTGACACACGCTCAGCCCCATGAACACAGTTCTAGCCTTCTGGAGAAAATAACCTCACTAATTACTGGGTCTGACTTTGGTCCTGGCCACAAAGAGGGAGGGAGAGAGGTGGAGGGGGAGGGGGAGAGGGAGGGAGGGAGAAAGCGAGATGGAGGGAAGGGAGAGAAAGAGAGAGGGAGGGTAGGAAACAGACCGCATCCGCCTGTGCATTCCTCCATGCTGTGTCATTCCGGTGCAGTGTTTCCCTTATACTGTGGTTTTCTTCCTGCAAGGCGGAGAGAGGAAGGGCCCAGGGCGTCTGACGCTACATCATCTAGGCCCTGCACACACCTAGGCTGGTTAAACCAGACTGAATGCTGCACAGCTCACCATTGTTTCACTCTAGTCTAGTTTAACCAGGCTAGCAGACATCAATGTTTACTATTGTAATCAAGAGCTTGCAGGCGGAAGGCAATAGATTTGGCAGCAGAGCCATGGAGTTACTCAGAGGTGATAAAGGGGGCTGCATTGTGGTCTTGCTGGCATGACTGACTGACTGACTGACTGACTGACTGATTGACTGGCTTGCTGACTTAAGTCCTTGTTTTGAGAGGGCTTGTGAGCCATAGCACTGGACCAAATTAAGTCATCACTCTTTATATGAAGTGCCTACTAACATTCTTCAGTTTACTGTAAACAATGGATTGTATCAGTGAAGTATATAGTGCCTTTGACGTTTTTCACATTTTGTTGTTTTACAAAGTGGGATTAAAATGGATTTAATTGTAAACAAAACACTGTAATGTCGAAGTGAAAGAAAAATTCTAACATTTATTAAACATTCATGAAAAAGAAACACTAGTATATCTTGATTAGATAAGTTTTCACCCCTCTGAGTTAATACTTGTTAGAAGCACCTTTGGCAGCGATCTCTCAGTGCTTTGCACACCTGGTTTGTACAATATTGGCCCATCAGGTTGTTGATCATTGCTCGACAGCCATTTTCAAGTCTTGCCATAGATTTAGAAGCCGATTTAAGTCAAAACTGTAACTAGGCCACTCAGGAACATTCAGTGTCATCTTGGTGAGCAACTCCAGTGTAGACTTGACCTTGTGTTTTAGGTTATTGTCCTGCTGAAAGATGAATTTGTCTCCCATTGTATATTGGAAAGCAGACTGAACCAGGTTTTTCTCTAGGATATTACCTGCGCTTAACTCTATTTCATTTCTTTAAAAAAAAGTCAAAATCCCTAGTCCTTGCCGATGACAAGCATACCCATAACATGATGCAGCCACCACCATGCTTGAAAATATGAAGAGTGTTACTCAGTGATGTGTTGGATTTGCCACAAACATAATATTTTGTATTCAGGAAAAAAAGTTAATTTCTTTGTCAATGTTTTTGCAGTATCATGTTTTGGAATATTTTTTGTTTTGTACAGGCTTCCTTCTTTTAATTCTGTCATTTAGGTTAGTGTTGTGGAGTAACTACAATGTTGTTGATCCATTCTCAGTTTTCTCATATCACTTAGGGCTGTGACATTCATGGAATTTCGGATGACGGTCAAACAGCCAAATAGCCAAATAACCGCAGTCACCGTTGTAACTGCTCAAATAGACGCATTTTCTCTTCTCCCCCGCTCTGGACTGCATGTGCTGCCATAGAGATAGAATGAGTAAAACGGGTGTCCCCTTTCAAGTCCATTATGGTATAATGGGTGGACTGGTGGCCATTGCGAGTGTACCCATGAGAGCAAAGCAGGAAGTGTATTAATTAAATGTTAATTACATTTAGCAGACGTGCTTATCCAGAGCGACTTACAGTATGTGAGTGCATACATCTTCATACCTTTTTGGTACTCATGCGATAGACCTCTATGTCCTGTGATTTGTTGATTCAACTCAACGGACATTACAAAAAACACATTCCATTGCATCAGCCAGATTAGTTAACATCATTTGAATTAACATTCTACATTACCATAAATGATTGCATCACAATACCAGGCAGCCATTGTGAGTGTACCTATGAGTTTACCAGTCAAATAGATGTGGTAAAGAGGTCAATGGAACGCAGACCATGGGGGATAGAAGAAGGACGCTAGATTGGCTCACATTCAACAAGTCTGATCTAACAAAGTGGACATTCATTAAATCCGTCCTGATTGTATTGTAACAGGCCCACAATGTGGTTACTAAAGTTCAATTTTTATATATTTGGCTGTTTTCTCTGCATTGAGAAGTTTTACCTTTTCAGGTTTAGAAGAAGTGAATGCTAAATGCTAACTCCCGTTCGTATAAGCTGGTAGCATAGCTAGCATACAGAGTTAGGAAGGACACCTGTATCTTTGTAATGACTGAGTGTATTGATACACCATCCAAAGCCTAATCAATAACTTCACCATGTTCCTTGGGATATTCAGTGTCTGCTCTTTTTATTTTTACACATTTACCAATCTGTGCCCTTCTTTGAGAGTCATTGGAAAACCTTCCTGGTTTTAGTGGTTGAATCTGTGCTTGAAATTCACTACTCGATTGTGAGACCTTACAGGCAATTATGTGTGGGGTACAAAAATCATATTAAGCACTATTATTGAACACATTTTTTCTTCTCAAGGCAGCTGTATTCTCCTCACACATCTGAAAGGCTTATATTTTATTTCAGAAAGAGACGAGCACTCAAAACAAACATTCAAGAGTCTTTAAACCAACCTAGGTTCACGTCGTTATTCACATATTTTCTATGTTCTCTCTTTCTGTTGTGTGTGGTGCCTATCCCATTCCCTGTACACCGAACTGAAATAGACTGATCCATTCTCAGTGGAATACTGTGACAATGACATCACACATGCAGCCCGCTGTGCTGCAGCTGAAAGTACTTGAGATTCAGAATGGAAGACTTACACATTCCTTTTTTGACATTTTACTTTTTAACCTCTCTCTCACTCTCCCTCTCTCTGCAGTGTAGTCTAACATCTTGGTGCTATGATTAGTAATGTGCTCCCAGTGTCCTTGGAGCATAGCCTAATAAGCTCCGACACAAACACACACACACTAGTCCCTGTTTTTGATTTCCCATTGGTTCGATGAACGAAGCCATACGTTTCCTGACAGGTAAAACAGAAAAAAGTGAACATTAAAGATCGGAGGTGAACATTTTGCCACTACTGGGAACGTGTATATATATATTTTAGTTGCAGGGAAGTTCTGAGAATGTTTTACTATGGTTTTCCTTCAAGGTGTCACATATACTCCCTCTCTGGCCTCTAGGTCATCAGGCTTCTGATTATCCTGCTCACCTGTCACCATCGTCTCACGCACCTGCACCTCATGACAGTCACCTGGACTCCATCACCTCCTTGATTATCTCCCCTATATCTGTCACTCCCCTTGGTTCTTTCCTTGTTGTTGACTCTGTTTTCATGTCGGTGCGTTGTTTGTGTTTCGTGTTCGTCGGTTCTTTTATTTATTAAAACACTCACTCCCTGAACTTGCTTCCCGACTCTCAGCGCACTCGTTACACAAGGTTTTATTAACGTTCTGAGAATGGAAACTATAGGTTATTTGAAGGTAATTAAATAATGTTCTGAGAACATTTGTTAAATGTTGTGAATATTTTGAACAAAATGTAAAGGTTATTTGGAGGTTTTTTAATAACTTCCTTAAAACTTTCACTGAATGTTCAATAATAATTTTAATAACACTTATAGTTTAGTTTGGGTTAACTGTTTGAACTCCAAGCACAGATTGTAATAGAATGAATAGAACGGCATCCTCATTCCTGTCAATTATGGCATTATGGGTAGACTGGCGGTCATTCCGAGTGTACCCATAGGAGCAAAGCAGGAAGGGTGACAGCGTACAGCAAACCCCTGCACTGTGTGTGACTGTGAGAGCGAAGTCTTGCATCTCACTCATCTCAACATCTGCGGTGCTGCTCGTGGCAACGTCATTTCACTGAGTCCACCTTTAGCATAATTTGAATTAACATTCTTCAGTTTCATTATGTTGTTAAGAGTCCATGTTACTGCAGAAACAGACTCAACCGCACGAATGCCCTCCTGTCCTGTCTTCAGTCAAGCTTTTTTTTGTGGAATGAACAGCTAAGATGGTTATTTTATTTTCATGACATTCTTCATCCATAACCGTAGGTTACATGGTCATGTGGTAATTGTGCCAGCCAGTGTGTATGTATGTAGCTAGTCCATGACTGTCCCATTAAGAGATTTGCAGATAGCAGTTTGAGACGACCAAAAGTTGAGCAGCAATAGTCTTCTCTAATATACAGTTGAAGTCGGATGTTTACATACACTTAGGTTGGAGTCATTAAAACTCGTTTTTCAACCACTCCACAAATTTCTTGTTAACAAACTAGAGTTTTGGCAAGTCGGTTAGGACATCTAATTTGTACATGACACAAGTAATGTTTCCAACAATTGTTTACAGACAGATTATTTAACTTATAATTCACTGTATCACAATTCCAGTGGGTCAGAAGTTTACATACACTAAGTTGACTGTGCCTTTAAACAGCTTGAAAAATGCCAAAAAATTATGTCATGGCTTTAGAAGCTTCTGATATGCCAATTGACATAATTTGAGTCAATTGGAGGTGTACCTGTGGATGTATTTCAAGGCCTACCTTCAAACTCAGTGCCTCTTTGCTTGACATCATGGGAAAATCAAAAGAAATCAGCCAAGACCTAAAAAAAACTGTAGACCTTCTCAAGTCTGTTTTTTTCTTGGTAGCAATTTCCAAATGCCTGAAGGTACCACGTTCATCTCTACAAACAATAGGATGCAAGTATAAACCATGTGGGATCACGCAGCCGTCATACCGCTCAGGAAGGAGACGCGTTCTGTCTCCTGGAGATGAACGCACTTTGGTGTGAAAAGTGCAAATCAATCCCAGAACAACAGCAAAGGACCTTGTGAAGACGCTGGAGGAAACGGGTACAAAAGTATCTATATACAGTAAAACGAGTCCTATATCGCCGTAACCTGAAAGGCCGCTCAGTAAGGAAGAAGTCACTGTTCCAAAACCTCCATAAAAAAAGCCAGACTATAGTTTGCAACTGCACATGGGGACAAAGATTGTACTTTCTGGTGAATGTCCTCTGGTCTGATGAAACAAAACTAGAACTGTTTGGCCATAATTACCATCGTTATGTTTGGAGGAAAAATGGGGAGGCTTGCAAGCCGAAGAACACCATCCCAACCGTGAAGCACAGGGGTGGGAGCATCATGTTATGGGGGGGCTTTGCTGCAGGAGGGACTGGTGCACTTCACAAAATAGATGGCATCACGAGGAAGGAAAATTATGTGGATATATTGAAGCAACATCTCAAGATATCACTCCGGAAGTTAAAGCTTGGTCGCAGATGGGTCTTCCAAATCGACAATGACCCCAAGAATACTTCCAAAGTTGTGGCAAAATGGCTTAAGGACAACAAAGTCAAGGTATTGGAGTGGCCATCACAAAGCCCTGACCTCAATCCTATAGAAAATGTGAACTGAAAAAGCGCGTGCGATCAAGGACGCCTACAAACCTGACTCAGTTACACCAGCTCTGTCAGGAGGAATGGGACGAAATTCACCCAACTTAATGTGCGAAGCTTGTGGAAGGCTACCTGAAACGTTTGACCCAAGTTAAAACCTGTCTGGGAACCCCGTTCCGCTAGCGGAACCCTTCGCCAACAGCCAATGAAATTGCAGGGCGCCAAATACAAATCAACAGAATTCTCATAAATAAAATTTCTCAAACATACAAGTATTAGGCACCATTTTAAAGATACAATTCTCGTTAATCCAGCCACAGTGTCGGATTTCAAAAATGCTTTCCAGCAAAAGCTCGACAAACGATTATGTTAGGTCACCACCAAGTCACAGAACAACCCAGCCATTTTTCCAGCCAAAGAGAGGAGTCACAAAAAGCACAAATATAGATCAAATTAATCACTAACCTTTGATGATCTTCATCAGATGACACTCATAGGACTTCATGTTACACAATACGTGTATGTTTTGTTCGGAGCTCAGAGCCCAAACCAGCCAAAATAAATATCCACCATGTTACGCAGTCAACATTAGTCAGAAATGGCATTATAAATATTCACTTATCTTTGATGATCTTCATCAGAATGCACTGCCAGGAATCCCAGTTCCACAATAAATGTTTGATTTGTTCGATAAAGTTCATAATTTATGTCCATATACCTCCTTTTGTTAGGGCGTTTGGTAAACAAATCGAAACGCGCGTGCAACTTCCAGCGGAAAGGTCTGACGAGAATTCCAAAAAGTTATATTAATGATCGTAGAAACATATCAAACAATGTATAGAATCAATCTTTAGGATGTTTTTATCATAAATCTTCAATAATGTTCCAACCGGAGAATTTCATTGTCTGTAGAAGAGTAATGTGAATGCGCGTGACTGAGCTCGTGGCTGCTGGCAGACCTCTGACTCATTCCCCTCTCATTCAGCCCCCCTTCATAGTCGAAGCATCAAACAACATTCTAAAGACAGTTGACATCTAGTGGAAGCCTTAGGAAGTACAACATAACCAATATCCCACTGTATCTTCAATAGGGGCTGAGTTGAAAAACTACAAACCTCAGATTTCCCACTTCCTGTTTGGATGTGTTTTTTGCCTGCCATATGAGTTCTGTTATACTCACAGACATCATTCAAACAGTTTTAGAAACTTTGGAGTGTTTTCTATCCAATACTACTAATAACATGCATATATTAGCATCTGGGACTGAGTAGGAGGCCGTTTACTCTGGGCACGCTTTTCATCCAAAAGTGAAAATGCTGCCCCCTTTCCCAATGAAGTTAAACAATTTAAAGGCATGCAACCAAACACTAATTGAGTGTATGTAAACTTCTGACCTACTGGGAATGTGATGAAATACATAAAAGCTGAAATAAATAATTCTCTCTACTGTTATTCTGACATTTCACATTCTTAAAATAAAGTGGTGATCCTAACTGACCAAAGACAGGAAATGTTTACTAGGATTGAATGTCAGGAATTGTGAAAAACAGGAATTGTATAAATGTACGTGGCTAAGGTGTATGTAAACTTCCGACTTCAACTGTATATTAAAGGTGTATGGAAATACTAGGCTTTCAAACACCAGCTAACTGTAACTGTAAATTGCCATATTGGCATTGTTGCATTATTGGTAGGAGAGTTTTGGATTTACTGAGACCATGACCTATGTGAGCATACTTTTCTGGTGTCAAACCATTTATGAATACATGATACATTTTGAAAGCTGAGAAACAGCCATTTTACAAATAATACCACATGACTCAAATGGTAATCAGTCAAGAAGAAACACCTGTGAAAATGTGCATCGGGACACCCTTTTTTCCCAAACAACTGATATTTACTGTGAATTAATTACATACGTTTTAGTTACCGGTGGTATTTTTCTAGAATTGAATGGAATTTTCTGTGATCAGACACTTTCTTATCTGGATGGTATATTGTTATTTATTTATTTATTTTTGAATTTTACCCCTTTTTCTCCCCAATTTCATGGTATCCAATTGTTGTAGTAGCTACTATCTTGTCTCATTGCTACAACTCCCGTACGGGCTCGGGAGAGACGAAGGTTGAATGTCATGCGTCCTCCGATACACAACCCAACCAGCCGTACTGCTTCTTAACACAGCGCGCATCCAACCCGGAAGCCAGCCGCACCAATGTGTCGGAGGCTACACCGTGCACCTGGCAACCTTGGCTAGCGCGCACGCCACAGGAGTCGCTGGTGCGCGATGAGACAAGGAGATCCCTACCGACCAATCCCTCCCTAACCCGGACGACGCTAGGCCAATTGTGCGTCGCCCCACGGACCTCCCGGTCGCGGCCGGTTACGACAGGGGCTCTGATGGCACAGCTGGCGCTGCAGTACAGCGCCCTTAACCACTGCGCCACCCGGGAGGCCTTATCTGGATGGTATATTAAACACATACAGTACCAGTCAAAAGTTTGGACACACCTACTCATTCCAGGGTTTTTCTTTATTTTGACTATGTTCTACATTGTAGAATAATAGTGAAGACATCAAAACAATGAAATAACATATATGGAATCATGTAGTAACCAAAAAAGTGTTAAACAAATCAGAATATATTTTATATTTGAGATTCTTCAAAGTAGACACCCTTTGCCTTATTGAAAACTTTGCACACTCTTGGTATTCTCTCAACCGGCTTCCCCTGGAATCCTTTTCCAACAGTCTTGAAGGAGTTCCCACATATGCTGAGCGCTTTTTGGCTGCTTTTCCTTCACTCTACGCTACCGAGTGGTGCAGCTGTCTTTTTGATTACTACATGAATACATATGTGTTATTTAATAGTTTTGATGTCCTCACTATTATTCTACAATGTAGAAAACAGTAAAAATGAAGAAAAACCCTTGAATGAGTAGGTGTGTCCAAACGTTTGACTGGTACTGTGTATGCAGTGAAACATATTACAATTTGCATTTTTTTATAGGGAAAGATAAGGTTAGGGGACTACTGTCCCGTTCGTTGAATGGAGGAGACCAAGGCGCAGCGTGATTTGAATACATGATACTTTAATGAAGACGAAGAACACTTAACAAACTATACAAAACAACAAATGTGAAGCTATATAATACTAGTGCAAAATAGACAATAACCCACGAAATACCCAAAGAAGATGGCTGCCTAAATATGATTCCCAATCAGAGACAACGATAAACAGCTGCCTCTAATTGAGAACCAATCTAGGCAACCATAGACATACATAAAAACCTAGATGGTAAACAACCCCATAAACCTACAAAACCCCTAGACAGTACAAAAACACGTTCATCACCCATGTCACACCCTGACCTTACCAAAACAATAAAGAAAACAAAGAATACTAAGGTCAGTGCGTGACAACTACCTTGCCTCAGCACTTTTTTCAGGTTTGACTATCATAACCACAACATTATATACAACATTCATTTCAGGGATATTGTCATCAAAATGAACTGGAATTACAAAATATTATTACAAGAACAAAGTATATAATAACAATATTAGGCTTTTACAACTTCTATAGCCTAATACACAAAGAGTCTGAATGGGAACAAATTAAAAGCATGCAAGAAAGGGGAAATGACCAGTGACAATCTGAGCTACTAGGTGGTTACTAGGAGTTCCTTTACTATGTATGGTATGCATATCTCTGTATGTGTCCTGTGAAGGTGTGATTGTTCATCAGCCCTGTTTGCAGCCTTGGCAGCATGTTGTCTCTCCAGCCCTTTCCTATGCTTGCCACCGTGGGGGCAGCTATTGACTGAATGGTTCACAGGTGACATGTCTATAGTGTCATCATGCTGCTACCCATACCTCTAATAAATGTTGTTCAAGATCAAAATACTTAAAATAGAGATGTGTCTATGTTACAAGTACATTTAGTATTATTGTATTGAATACATCTCTTTGCTTAGCTTTACTTCATGATGTTTTTCCATTCCTCTTTAATCTCTATTCATCTCTTATTAGAAACTATGAGAGTTCAAAAGGAGTCCATCTTCAAGTGGCTATTGTTTCTAGACTCAATCTGAAAGTCTTGCTGACAACAACAATCAATCTGAAAAGCTTGCTGAACATTCAGCAATATTTCTGTTTCATATTTGGTGACTATTGGTCATACTTTCTCCGTTGCTGTGTGGGGTTTTGGGATGGGAGAGGGTTGAGGCTTCTTCCGTGTAGAAATGTCTTGGTCAGCTGATCCAGTCTGTGATTGGCTGTTAACAAAATCAAGTGGGGTTTGGGAACTAGAGGGGCTGCTCTAATCCAAACCTTGTACCAGAAGCCTCTCTGGACACTACTGTACTTTACTACTGTACTTACTACAACAGGATCCAGTTTCAAAGAGTCTCGATGAGACGAGTCAAACGCTCCTCCAGCACGCCACAACAAGATACCAATACTTTGATGTTATCGCAAAAATATATATATATATATTTCGATGGAAATAAAAAGTGATAATTTACAGTTGTTATTGTTCGTCTTTTGGAAGATTATGGAAGATCATATTTTACTACTAACCTGTCCGATAATAGTTACCAACGACAATGTATGCATCATCATAACATCCATCTACAATGAATTATGGTAAAGAACTCTCATTGAATTGTCATGCCAAACATGTTTGCAAGAGAGCAGAAACAGACTCAGACTGGTACCCAGGTTTGTTCCTCCTGCTCTGTAAAGTGTTGCAAAATGATGATAACTTTCCCCAAATCCAGAGGTTTTCCAGAAATCCTGGTTCCAGGCTTTCCTGCTTATACCCTTCTGATTCAGAGAATTTTCCAACCCAGGATTACTAAAAAAACGTGGGAATTTTGGGAACGTTATTGGAATTGTTCAACCCTACTCCTGTACCAAACCTAATATTTTCTACATGTTTTGTACTGAGTGGTCCTAATATGTTCTCTGTTTTCTGTTCTTCATTCCAGGCGTGTTTTATGATTGATGAGGAAGTAGCGAAGGCTTTGGTTAATAGGAAACACAGGAACCTCCCTCTCCGCTGGTAAGACATGGTGATTTACGAGCCCTCTCTGCTCATCATGCACAGCATCTGCTCTCACAGACAGACACAGTTGCATCCCAAATGGCACTCTATTCCCTATTTAGTGCACTACTTGTGCCCAGATGGAGGGACTTTAAAGAAAACAGAAGCCGTCCTGTTGGGTTTTTATGCTTGTCACAGACTTTGGAAATTGGGGTTGCTGTTTGAGCAACCAGAGAGGACAGGCAAATTACCATTTTGATTGGTATTGTTTTGGCTAGAAGAGAGGGGCTTTGACAAACTATTGCTTGACACTGTCCTTCCCTCCACACTCGACAAGGCATCTGTAGTTAGACCAGCCGCACCCTTTAGCCAAATGTACATCTACTGTGAAACCATCAAAGAAACCATCATCATAGAATAAGCATCATTGGTCCTTTGTTATGGTTGATTTAAAGAGGGTCACATGTTGGTTGGTTGTTTACATGAGAGTAACAGGGCCAGTATTCATAAAGAGTAGGAATGCTGATCTAAGATCAGGTTCCCCCAGTCCATATAATTTCATTAATTGTAATCTAAAAGGTACAACTGATCCTAGATCAGCACTCTTACTCTAAATAGGGGCCCGGTCCTATTAGAAGCTAACCCAGATTACTCTCCCGTGAGTCCTGCAACGGGTGTAGTAGGGTGAAGCATTATCCTGGGTCAGTTTTGATTTTCCCCACTAATGATTAAGGTTTGGACTGAGGAGGGAAGCTGATCCTAGCTCTGTACCTAGGGTAAACCCTGGCGCTCTGAAACGTGAACAGCCTTGTAATTGCCAATGTTGAGCCAATTCTCATTTACCACCTCTGACTATTGATCTGTCTCTATCAATACCAATATCAATCTCCAGGAGAAGGCTATGGTTGTGTCCAAAATCGCACCCAATTTCCAATATAGTGCACTGGGCTCTGGTCAAAAGTAGTGCCCTATATAAGGAATAGGGTGCCATTTGGGACGTGGTCAACAACAAACCCCAGCTGCCTAGTTTCTCCCACCAAGTAATTGCAGCAGTAGAGAGCTAGCGTGTACCTAGCAAACAATGGAAACATGGCTGAATACAGAATACACACAAATTATCCTTTCATTACATGAGGGTATAGAGCAGTATACACACATTGGATGTGTTAATGTGTTGCTCTTTTCTTACCATCATGGTACTGACCATTCTTTCGGTGAGTATTCTTGCTGTGTTAATTACAGTGTTACAGGATGCAACATCTTTGTGTAGAACGTGTGTAGAACATCATCAGTGTTTATGTACATGTGATAAAACATCAAAGGCTGGAAGGTGAATATCTTGGGTGGTATTTTCACATTCTGCATTATGCTAATAAAGGGGAGGAGCCAGATTGCGAGAAGAGGGAAATATGAAGGGAGAGCGAGGGAGAGAGATGAGATAGGAGGAGAAGGAAAGAGGGAGAGAGAAAGACAGATGGAGCCTGAAGTGAATAATAGATGCAACCTGTGATTTGTGAGAAGAAAAGAAAGGAGAGAGGCTGAGAGAAATCTCAAGTCATGCATATCATATTACGCATTTTCCCGTTACCACATTTTATTATCTTGTGTGTCTGTATGTGTGCAGTCACATTAGCCAGGATGGTTGCCGAGCTCTAGTGCTGAGCGATGAAATGTATTTTTTTTGTGCGGATATCAAACAACTAATTGACCGATGTCGGTTCAATTACTTAAATTACATTTAGTACGTTTTTTGTGTGAGCTCAATACGCTGTTTCTCTAGAGAGAAATCGAATTATTCACAAGAGAAATTTAGTCAAGAACCATAGGGACGTGGGCTGAAGGGAGTTGTAGTTTTCATTAGTCAAATATTCAACCTATTTCAGCGCAGAAACATGGTAACTAACTACAATGACCATAACCCATTGCGCACGTCCCAGACCCGGAAAAAGACGGACAGCCTACATCTAGACCGCATGAGAGAGGATTGTACAGAACACAATGACGAGAGGGATAGAGACAGTTTGTAAAGTAGCTCTACCCGGTTGATAGTTGTGGTAGTTGGTAATAAGCAGTCTTGAAAGTATGCTTTATTTACTTTGAAGAACTATTACAATTATTTTGTCAGACAGCTCTGCAGCATACCTAAACAGCTACTAGCTAGCCAGATAGCTGTTAGCCTAGCTAAATAGGATGACTCAAAGACAGTACAGTATGGGGAGCACAGAGATAATGTTAGATAGTTGTCTGGCTGGCCTCTAGTGTCTGAGCAGAGATGGGAATGAAGGAATTAAAATCTAAGTAATATATTATTATTTATAGTAATTTTCTATTGATGTCTACCCAATGTGGACCTAACAGAGACAGTGGAATGGTTTCAATATTTAGACAATTGAATGTTCAGTATTTGTGGCTGTGGAATTCCCATTAAAAAGCCATAAAATCATTTTAATGTCATTATTTCATAATATATTTAATGTTTCAAAAAATGATCATAACCAAAATCAAAAACCGTGATTATTTTTTAAGAACCGGAACATAACTGAACCAACTTGGAAAAGCACTAGTCGCACAGCACTGCTCTGGAATGCCTTGTCTGGTATTTCCTGATTCTTCATAAACACACTGCGAGTGTGTCTGTGTGCATGTGCGCGCCTGTGCGTATATATGCAGATTGGATGTATTTCAGAACTGCACTGTTGACTCACTGCTCTGAAAAACAGCCTGTTTCTGTTAGCATCTATTGGCTATTGCACCATCTCACAGAGGGAAGCTAGTCACTGTATCAGAATGAATCTGAATGAATAGCATCATTTCATCTAAATGAATAAAATCATCTGATTATGACAATGCCATGTGTTCTATTTCTACCTCTCTCCAGTCATTTGGTATTCTGATAAGTTGAGTGATAGTCAGTGATACTGTGTGTGTATGTGTGGTACTGCGTGTGTCTGTGTGGTACTGTCTGATACTGTGGCACTGTGTGGTACTGTGTGTGTATGTGTGGTACTGCGTGTGTCTGTGTGATACTGTGTGGTACACAGAGCTGAAGTCTTGATTGAGAGTCGTAATGCGCTCACTGCTTTTCACAGATTAGTAGGTCATTTCTGTGTCAAACTAAAAAGATTGATAGAGATTAAAAAGCAGTGTTGTCCGGTTATCCAACATGGCCTCACACAGACTAGTGTGTGTGTGTGTGTGTGTGTGTGTGTGTGTGTGTGTACTCCCGCATGTGTATGTGTGTCGATAATACGAGCACACGTGTCTGTGTGTCTGCTCCGTAAATGCGTATGTGAATAATGGGGTCATTCTTCAGCCTTCTTCTGTGTGACTGGGCCGGTACAGTGGTGTGGTTTCCCCTCCTGAGGCTGAGAGCCAGAGAGGGGGAGCTGGAAATAGCTGTGCCTGGGTCAGTAGCGCCACAGATGGGCCTCGGGGCCTCTCTCTCCCCCTGAACAGTCTGCCTGGATGGAGGTGCTGTCAGACAACCAGACCACCTTTTATCCAGGTCACATCACATGAATGATGAATAGGCTTCATTCAGTCAAACCAGGGTCGTATTCATTAGTGAAAAACATCGCAAAATATTTTTTGCAATGTCTTATTAAACAAATTCAGGTAGGCCCCTCCCTGTTTCAGCCTGTTTGCTTCCGTTTGGTTCTGTTTATTTTGTGTACTGTAAGCCCCAGGTAAGTCTCCTCACATATGTGCAGAAGTAGTATTGCTGATGTTGTGGTATACATATTTTATGTTGTATTCCATTTGGATCTTGGTTCATCATAACCTAACAACTTGGATAAATATACAATATTGATATGAACACAATTGTTATGCATATTCAAATCACACTCAATACTAATTCAAATGAAAGGGGGTCCTTAGAGCTGGGAGCAGAAGCTGTAGTGTACTATATTGTAGATGGTTGTGTACTGACAGTAGGTAGCCTTGACCAAGCAATTGATTTGGAGCATGGGCAGGTATTGCGTGTCACTCTGGAACATTGTGTCATAATGGGGGTCACACACTCACACTTGCACACCGGCTCGCACATGCACACACACACACATACACACACTGGTGCTGGATCTGAAGATTCAGTCAATTGGGTTACATTTGTTTATTGAAGGTGAAAAAGCAGCATGGTTGAGCCATGGGATATGGTCCCAGCAGCATTCGTAACCAAGCAGACTAAATCAGATTATCAAACATACAGTTAAGAGGATTATTTCAGATATTTTTTTCATTGGCCAGACACGAAATCTGCAATAAAAAATATATTATTTCAATTTTGTTTTTACTGTCCGTCTGTTTGTCCACCATTTTCTTTTGTCATATTTCCAATTGATAGTGTAGCCATTTTGAACTTGGTCAGACGTTTTCTAAATGCCATGTGAATTGGGGTTTGTGTGCATTAAGAGATCATTATTTAGCCCATCCCTGTTATAATGAGCCCAGTGAATCACACACACATGTTCTAATTTAGCGTATACAGCCTGTACACAGTCCCAGGACAAGGCTATGCCCATTAGTAGTATTTATTCATGATAACAGTATTTGTTAAAGGAGAGTGTTACAGCATTACAGATGTAACAATATCCTATTTCACGCATGGATACAAAAGCTCTTATGCATGTAGGCTACAGTACCTGCATCGGGATAGCAGCTAACCTGTTAGCTTCTGATATCAGACGGTGTACTTTGATAGCTAGGTGTGTGTCCTAAATAGCACCCTATTCACTATAGGGCTCTGGTCAAAAGTAGTGCCCTATATAGGGAATACGGTGCCATTGGGGACACACACATAGCTAACAAGCTCTGTAATCAGATCCAACCTAATCTGATAACTGCTTTTACAAGCTACCAGTTGTTGTATTTTCATGTGGAGAGGTAAGAGTGTTTGCAGAGCAATAGAGGGTAGATCTATCTGAAATGTCAATGGGGAAAATTATATTTTTAAATGTCAGTGTCAGACATAATCACAAGGAAGATGTACCTAGTGCTATATGGATACAACGTGTGTGTGTGTTCTGCAGCAGTGAAAGGCTGTATGTCAGCGCCACGGGGCAGTGAGACACAAAACAAAGCCTTAGTGAAGTAGCCTGCTAATAATCTGAGGGCCTGTATAATGTCTGGAGACATTCTTCCCAAAACGGTGCACGCACAAGCGCGCATGTCTTTCTCTCTCTGTCTCCTTTCTGCCTGGTCTGCTGCAGAAAAGCAGAAGTAATTTGTCAGGGGGGGATGGAAGGGGGGAATGAGGCAAAGGAGGGAATGAGGCAAAGTAGGGAAAAAGGCTGAAGTGGCCAGATTGAGTGGAGGAAGAGAGAGCAGCTCTTACAAGCTAACGTGTGGGCTAGTTCTGCTTCTCAAAGAGAGAGAGAGAATACACATACACAGTATTATTTCAATCTTTAGAATTGTGTATAAAACACAAGCACTTCATGACCTATCGTTAGGCTGGACAATAGAACGAGTCAAAATTCACCCAAGGCTGAAAAACAGCAAAAGAGCGTTGGCTAAGCTGGAACACTAGCGCGAGCCCGTAGCAAATTAATGGAATTGAACGTTCAGAGCCTGTTTTGACTGGAGTGATGCTTAGAATTCCATTTCTCCCAAATGGCACAAAATAATATATCCTTTTTATCTTACCACTACAATCTGTTCGTCGGACAAAACTGGAAAAAAACAACTTGTGTAGAAAGTAAACATCCTCGATGGTGTCAACTGTGCTTATGTCTGCGTAATGAGAAAGTAGGGAAAAAATGCAAACTTCTTACTATTTCTGGTCTAGTGATTGATGACAAACAAGCTTGCTGCCCTGACTTACATAATTACAAAGAGGAGATTATCCCGATTAAAATGGTGCCCGACTTGAAAAAAACTAACTATACACATTGTGAGAAATTTGGCGAAATAGACCGGCATACCTCTACACAGGAAAACAATGGGGAGAGCTCAGCGTTCCAAGGGAACAAAGTATTTTGGGGCTAGCATTTGATGACAACTGAGCTCGCTGCCCAGACTTAAATAATTAGAAAGAGGAGATTCACATGATTAAAATGGCGTCTGACTTGAAAAAAATCTAAATATACACATTGCGAGATATTTGGCGAAATAGACAGACATGTCTATATTTCCCCTATAGGAAAGAATGGGACGACCTCAGAGTACCATGAGTCAGTTTTTGTTGTTGTTTACATTTGAACTATAAACGACGTGAGCAGGTCTCATTGCCAACAATAGCGAAGCAGGCATCGTGATGTTGAACAATAAGCTGGGAATAAAACTTTCAGAAGGCGAGTTGGTGCCACGGTGCTCAATAGAACTAATGGAGCTGGTAGGGTTAAAAATGCCTTAAAATAAGGCCTGTTTATTCGTGATTACTTCAAAAACGACGGCAAGCAGCTGGGAAATATGGTCATATTATGAAACTGGGCTCCATGGCGGATGCAAAGAACTTGTTTTTATCAGAAAAAAGCGTTGTTAAAAATGTCATGTGTCCAGCCTACTATCGTGATTCTCCACAGTAAATCCTCCTGGCACGCTGTGTTGTGTTGAACCCTCCCTGCCTCACTGTGCCACATGACCAGAGCCCTATAGAGTAGAGGAAGGGATGTCCAGTTCTGTCTGGCTCTGACTGGGACTAACCTAACGCCACACATAACAGGGATAAAGCCGCTTTCACCAGGATTATAACGGCCTGTCCCTGTACTGTATACCTCTCTATATCTGGGAGAGAAGAGAGAGCTGCACACCCACTCACCACAGATCATCTTTCATCTCCAAATCTGCTTTGGCTACGGGGGTGAGGTTGTGTGTGGGGGGAGTACACATACAGGCAGGCACAAAAGCAGACACACACACACACACACACACACACACACACACACACACACACACACACACGCTTGCAGCTGTTGCTGATGATGTAATCTCTGATTCGGACTGCCTTTTGTTTCACAGACTGAACATGGAGCGGAGTGGGCAGCGTTATGGCTGTCTTACAACACACACACACCCACGCGCATGCACGCACGCAGACAGCTTGCACGCACACACACATACATGCACGCACATAGTCATATGCACGCGCATAAACCTGCATTTGTTGACGGAAACTCTGGAAAGAGTCCTAAGTGGAGTATTTAGTCTCGGACAGTATCTGAGCTCAGAAAGCTGGCATTTCACTATTTATTCCACATGAACTCTCTCATGGAAACACCCAAGGGGTTATACAACTACCGGAACACACTATACAGTAATTATCCTCCTCTTCACCAGACAATTGACACCTCACAGTCATCTGTTGATTAAAATCATGAGAGGGCTGAACAACATTCATAAGAGTATATGGACGTAGGAGTATTCACAAATATTTCAGTGAAACACGGCTTTGAAACTAGCATGATCATATGGAACCTACTGTCCACCTCTGACCCCCCCGCTTGAGTCAGAGCTGGAGTTGGTGGTTTGAAGAGCTTAATTGGCACTGTGTGTGTGCGTGCGTGTGAGTTTAAAGGAGATGAGAATGTTGACCGCATAAATAGCTGTGTAGAAGGACTCTGTGTGTGTCTGTATCAACAAGATCTCATAGTTTCTCATCCGAAATTTGACGTATTATGGATTGAACGTCTATTTTTACTCATTCATTCTGCGTGGTTACAGGGTTAAAACAGAAACAACTCAAAGGTTAACAGTATAGGCATTCATTCCGAGTGGTTAAGGTTAGGGCTATGGTTTAAGGAAAGCTTAACTCTAGAACAGCCTGGCCTTTCAGCCTACAATACCCGCTAGAAAACGTGGCCGGGCGTCTCCTTTAGCATCAGAGCCATATCAACTCACAAGGTGCGCAAACATAAAGGCTTTTGATAAATAGTACAGAAACTATTAGAAAGGATTAATTGCATGAATAAAACAAATAGATAGAGTCAAGGATATGTTAACTATACTTCTACTAAGTCCTAGAAGAAACATAGTCTTTTCGTTTCACAATAAAACGTAATAATGACACAACCAGCCAGGTGAAATGACTTGCTGTATTCCTAAACGAAAGCACCAGTGCATGAACAATATGTAAAGAATGACTTGTATAAATAAATAGCTTATTTGAATTTTACGTTTTTTATGTTACTCGTTTTTGCTCTAGTAGCCAGATCAATGCTGCCGCACGAGCGATCATGTGCTGAATGTATGGACAGCACAGATATTCTCGGAAAAATAGCCATTTGGAAATAGAGCTGGAACTCTTGAATTATGAGAGTTATTTGACAAAGGTAAGTCATAGAAACTGCGGAATATGTTCTAATACTACTGTATATAGAAATCACAATGTTTTACCTGCATGTGACTGAAAGTGATGATCCTGTCCCTGCATCTGTTAATTACAAGCTGCGCCCATCTCTACATGTACAATTTAACAACTGTTAGGCCTATTATTGTCACTCATCAGAATATTGAAAATGTAATCTTGTCTATAGGCTAACTCTTATGTGTGAAATTAGTTTTGGTATAGTTTGGGTGTAGTTTTGGTATAGACTTGCATCATTTGTTTTCCCCTCATCAAGTTGGATAGAGTCAAATATATGTTTTGCATTAATCTAAAAGCCTACTGCAACACATAGCATGTTTATCGTTTCCCTTACAAAACATTTGATTTGTAAGAGATTTACAGTAAATTCAACAGTCATGTAAACAGCTTATTTTTACAAAGTAAAACGTGAAAGAGAATGGTATCAACACCCAAGGCATTCGGTCAAATTATTTGCTGCTGATAAATAGGCATAACACAAACTCATCATTACACTATTGTTATTTTAAATTAAATCAACCTCTTCACCCTCCTTATCATTCAGTTAGGACAAATTTAAATTCAATTGTGAAGTAAGGTGCACAAGTATCGTCCATTGAACCATTATTCATTCAGTTGCTAGCTAATTTGTCCTATTTATCTAGCTTGCTGTTGCTAGCTAATTTGTCCTGGGATATAAACATTGAGTTGTTATTTTACCTGAAATACAAGGTCCTCTACTCTGACAATTAATTCACACATAAAATGGTCAACTGAATAATTTCTAGTCATCTTTCCTCCTTCCAGGCTTTTTCTTCTTTGGACTTTAAATGACAATTGGCATCTAACTTTCAAAGTTACCGGGACGTCCGACCGAACTCAGTTCATCTTTCAATCACCCACGTGGGTATAACCAATGAGGAGATGGCACGTGGGTATTTGCTTATATAAACCAATGAGGAGATGGGAGAGGCAGGACTTGCACACAAATAGAACTGACTTCTATTTTAGCGCTTGTTGGCACAATAATTGAATAACATGTATGTTTACATTTATTTTGCAATGCTCGCGCACACGACATGAGCGGTGTGGTCAGCATGTTAGGAATGGGTGTGGTCAGCATGTTAGGAATAGGTGTGGTCAGCATGTTAGGAATAGGTGTGGTCAGCATGTTAGGAATAGGTGTGGTCAGCATGTTAGGAATAGGTGTGGTCAGCATGTTAGGAATAGGTGTGGTCAGCATGTTAGGAATAGGTGTGGTCAGCATGTTAGGAATAGGTGTGGTCAGCATTAGGTGTGGTCAGCATGTTAGGAATAGGTGTGGTCAGCATGTTAGGAATAGGTGTGGTCAGCATGTTAGGAATAGGTGTGGTCAGCATGTTAGGAATAGGTGTGGTCAGCATGTTAGGAATAGGTGTTGTCAGCATGTTAGGAATAGGTGTGGTCAGCAGGTTAGGAATAGGTGTGGTCAGCATGTTAGGAATAGGTGTGGTCAGCATGTTAGGAATAGGTGTGGTCAGCATGTTAGGAATAGGTGTGGTCAGCATGTTAGGAATAGGTGTGGTCAGCATGTTAGGAATAGGTGTGGTCAGCATGTTAGGAATATGTGTGGTCAGCATGTTAGGAATAGGTGTGGTCAGCATGTTAGGAATAGGTGTGGTCAGCAGGTTAGGAATAGGTGTGGTCAGCATGTTAGGAATAGGTGTGGTCAGCATGTTAGGAATAGGTGTGGTCAGCATGTTAGGAATAGGTGTGGTCAGCATGTTAGGAATAGGTGTGGTCAGCATGTTAGGAATAGGTGTGGTCAGCATGTTAGGAATAGGTGTGGTCAGCATGTTAGGAATAGGTGTGGTCAGCATGTTAGGAATAGGTGTGGTCAGCATGTTAGGAATAGGTGTGGTCAGCAGGTTAGGAATAGGTGTGGTCAGCATGTTAGGAATAGGTGTGGTCAGCATGTTAGGAATATGTGTGGTCAGCATGTTAGGAATAGGTGTGGTAAAACAGGTAAAAAGGCTCCAAATACTTTTCTGTTTGTGATTTAAAAAGTCTGACAAATTAGCAGTGTAAAATACAAACATTTAGGAAAAGGACAAGGAGCACGTAATAGCTTTTTTGGGGGCATATATTTTTATGTCATGGCTTTAGAAGCTTCTGATAGGCTAATTGACATCATTTGAGTCAATTGGAGGTGTACCCGTGGATGTATTTCAAGGCCTACCTTAAAACTCAGTGTCTCTTAGCTTGACATCATGGGGAAATCAAAAGAAATCAGCCAAGACCTCAGAAAAACAATTGTAGACCTCCACAAGTCTGGTTCATCCTTGGGAACAATTTCCAAATGCCTGAAGGTACCAGGTTCATCTGTACAAACAATAGTACGCAAGTATAAACACCATGGGACCACGCAGCCGTCATACCGCTTAGGAAGGAGACGCGTTCTGTCTCCTAGAGATGAACGTACTTTGGTGCGAAAAGTGCACATCAATCCCAGAACAACAGCAAAGGACCTTGTGAAGATGCTGGAGGAAGTACAAAAGTATCTATATCCACAGTAAAACGAGTCCTATGTCGACATAACCTGAAAGGCCGCTCAGCAAGAAAGAAGCCACTGTTCCAAAACCCCATCCAAAAGCCAGACTACGGTTTGCAACTGCACATGGGGACAAAGATCATACTTTTTTGGAGAAATGTCCTCTGGTCTGATGAAACAAAACTAGAACTGTTTGGCCATAATTTCCATCATTATGTTTGGAGGAAAAAGGGGGAGGCTTGCAAGCCGAAGAACACCATCCCTACCGTGAAGCACGGGGGTGGGAGCATCATGTTGTTGGGGTGCTTTGCTGCAGGAGGGACTGGTACACTTCACAAAATAGATGGCATCATGAGGCAGGGAAAATTATGTGGATATATATATATATTTTTTTTACCCCCTTTTCTCCCCAATTTCGTGGTATCCAATTGTTAGTAATTACTATCTTTTCTCATCACTACAACTCCCGTACGGGCTCGGGAGAGATGAAGGTTGAAAGCCATGCGTCCTCCGAAACAACCCAACCAAGTCGCACTGCTTCTTAACACAGCGCGCATCCAACCCGGAAGCCAGCCACACCAATGTGTCGGAGGAAACCCCGTGCACCTGGCGACCTGCACCTGGCGCCCGGCCCGCCACAGGAGTCGCTAGTGCGCGGTGAGACAAGGATATCCCTACCGGCCAAACCCTCCCTAACCCGGATGATGCTAGGCCAATTGTGCGTCGCCCCACGGACCTCCCGGTCTCGGTTTATGTGGATATATTGAAGCAACATCTCAAGACATCAGTCAGGAAGTTAAAGCTTGGTTGCAGATAGGTCTTCCAAATGGACAATGACCCCAAGCATACTTCCAAAGTTGTGGCAAAATGGCTTAAGGACAACAAAGGCAGGGTATTGGAGTGGCCATCACAAAGCCCTGAACTCAATCCTATAGAAAATTTGTGGGCACAACTGAAAAAGCGTGTACTAGCAAGGAGGCCTACAAACCTGACTCAGTTACACCAGCTCTGTCAGGAGGAATGGGCCAAAATTCACCCAACTTATTATGGGAAGCTTGTGGAAGGGTATCCGAAACGTTTGACCCAGGTTAAACAATTTAAAGACAATACTACCAAATACTAATTGAGTGTATGTAAACTTTTATTTGTTTTTTCACCTCTTTTTTCTCTCTAATTTCATGGTTTCCAATTGGTAGTAGTTACAGTCTTGTCTCATCGCTGCAACTCCCGTATAGATTCAGGAGAGGCGAAGGTCAAGAGCCACAAACACAACCCAACCATTCCCGCACTGCTTCTTGACACAATGCCCATCCAACCCAGAAGCACCAATGTGTCTGAGGAAACACCATACACCTGGCAACTGTGTCAGCATGCACTGTGCCCGGCCCGCCACAGGAGTCACTAGTGCACGATGAAACAAGGATATCCCTGCCGGCTAAACCCTCCTCTAACCCGGACGACGCTGGGCCAATTGTTGCCCACCCCATGGGCCTCCCGGTCATGTCCGGCTGCGACAGATCCTGGGCTCGAACCCAGAATCTCTGGTGGCACAGCTAGCACTGCAGTGCCTTAGACGACTGCGCCACTCAGGAGGCCTGTATGTAAATGTCTGACCCACTGGGAATGTGATGAAAGAAATAAAAGCTGAAATAAATCATTCTCTCTACTATCGTTCTGACATTTCACATTTTTAAAATAAAGTGGTGATCCTAACTGACCTAAGACAGGGAATGTTTGCTAGGATTAAATGTCAGGAATTGTGAAAAACTGAGTTTAAATGTATTTGGCTAAGGTGTATGTAAACTTCCGACTTCAACTGTAGCTGTTCTAGTGTTAAAGATGCACTATGCAGAAATCACTACTCCATTTCCTTGTTGCTAATATTCTATTAGTTCCCTTAATTTCAGTTTATGTGACAAAACAAGCAAGTATAGTGTAGAGAATCATTGTACCATCTAAACCACTGTGAAATATATTTTTTATATCCAAAAACATAGTATTTTCAGCTGTTTAAAGCTGGTGTACAAAACCTAAACTAAAAGACACTAAAACAAAACTTAAGAACGGGAATGATAGACATAGCGCACATAGAACAGATCTACCGCTTCTTAGAGTTGCTTTCAATGAGAATGACATGTCTATAACACACATGTCTATTAGAATTTGGTCCGGTCGCCCTAAAAGTTACATATTGTAGCTTTAAAACAAAATAATTACCATTAAGTTTCATCAAGTATTCTCACGGCTTGCTACAGCATTGTGAGCTACTGTGGCGCTGTGATCTGAGCAGTGTGTTTTGGCTCCGAGCATCAGTAGTTTGCGCCCAGTGCTGGGCAATGGTTTTTATTTTATTATTATTTTTATATGCCAAGGAAGGCATATATCAACGTCTGAAATCGAAGTTTATTTCTAGTGATCAGGCTGGTCTGTGTAGGCGAAGTGAATGTGGGTGCCTGGTTGCCTGTGATACAGAGGCCCATGGGGGATTGTATATACTATGTGATGGAGAGAACCATGTTTCTTTAATGACACTGAGAGGACAGCTTTGGTGTGGGCTCGTTGTTTCCTCTTACCCCTCTTCTACTCTTTACCCTCTTCTCTCCTCTTCCCCCTCTTATCCCCTCTTATTCCTCTTCTCTTCTCTCCTCCTCCTCTTCCTCTTTGCCTCTTCCCCCTCTTCTCCTCTTTCCCGTCTTCTCCTCTCCCCTCATTCTCTCCCCATCCCCCTCTTCTCTCCCCATCCCCCTCTTCTCTCCCCATCCCCCTCTTCTCTCCATATTCCCCTCTCCTCTCTTCTTCCCCCTCTTCTCTCTTCTTCCCCCCTTTCTCTCCTCTTCCACCTATTTTCTCCTCTTCCACCTCTTTTCTCCTCTTCTACCTCTTCTCTCCTCATCCCCCTCTTCTCTCCTCATCCCCCTCTTCTCTCCTCATCCCCCTCTTCTCTCCAGGAATCTGGTCATTTTCTAATGCTGTATTGTAGATGTGTGTGGACCAAAGTCTGACTGTGTGTGTTTGTGTCACAGTAACCTACCCCCCCCCCCCCCCCCCCCCCCCCCCCCCCCCCCCACACACACAGCTGTATGGAATCATCACAGTCACTATAGCACCAAGGCACAGGGCACTTATAGAAACATTCACCACACCTTGTCTACAGCTGTAGATTCTTAAAAAATATATGTTTTAGTTTTCTCTCTGTGTGTGTGTGTGAGTGAGTGAGTGAGTGTGTGTGTGTGTGTGGCAGCCAGAGGGCTAGTTGTCTTCAGGGTTAAGGCTGGAGTGGAAACACAGAGTGTTAGGTTTCAACCTGGACTAACAGGCTTTAGACTGGGCATCTATAGGGGTGAGAGGTCAGAGGTTATACTGGGAGGTATAGTGGAGGACACACTCAAGCACCCACCCACAAACACCCGGTAGCATTCACATCTGTAGCCATGAAGTGCTCACATCAACACCATCATCCCAGACACCCTGGACCCACTCCAATTCGCATTGGTGCCCCAACAGATCCACAGATGACGTATTCTCTATTGCAATCCACACTGCCCTGTCCCACATGGAAATGAGGAACATCTATGTGAGAATGCTGTTCATTGACTACAGCTTAGCTTTCAACATCAGTGTACCCTACAAGCACATCACTAAGCAAGGGACCCTGGGATAAAACACCTCCCACTGCACCTGGATCCTGGACTTCCTGACGGGACGCCCCCAGGTGGTGAGGGTAGGCAACAACACATCTGCCGTGCTGACCCTAAACACGAGTGTCCCTCAAGGGTGCGTGCTCAGTCCCCTCCTGTACTCCCTGTTCACCCACGATCGTGTGGCCGCGCACGACTCCAACACCATCATTAAGTTTGCAGGCGACACGAGTGGGGTAGGCCTGATCACAGACGACAATGAGACAACCTATAGACCGGGCATCTGTGTGGCAGTGTGGTACCAGGACTACATCAATGTCAGCAAGACAAAGGAGCTGATCGTGGACAACAGGAACTGTAGGGCCAAGCACACCCTCATCTACATCGACGAGGCAGTTGTGGAACAGGTCGAGAGCTTCAAGTTCCTCGGTGTATAGATCACTAAACAACTATCATGGTCCACACACATCAACTCAGTCTTGAAGAGAGGTACGACAATGCCTCTTCCCCCTCAGGAGGCTTAAAAAATGTGGCATGGGCCCTCAGATCCTCAAAAAGTTCTACAGCTGCACCATTGAGAGCGTCTTGACTGGCTGCATCACCGCTTTGTATGGCAACAGGTTGGCATTCGACCGCAAGACTCAATCCGAGGATGGTGAGTACCACTACATTACTGGGGCCCCCGAGGACCTCTATACCAGGTGGTGTCAGAGGAAGGCCTGAAAATGATCAAAGACTCCAGCCACCGAAGTTATAGACTGTTCCCTCTGCTAATGCACGGCAAGCGGTACCGATGCACCAAGTATGGAACCAACAGGACCCTGAACAGCTTCTACCCCAAGCTACAGTATAAGACTTCTAAATAGTTAGTTAAATAGTTAACCAACAACTACCCGGAAGATCTGCATTGACCTTTTTTGCACTAATCTCTTTTGACTCATCACATATGCTGTTAGTGTTTATTATCTATCCTGTTGCCTAGCCACTTTATCCCTACCTACCTCAATTACCCCTGCACATTGACTCGGTACTGGTACCCCGTGTATATAGCCAGGTTATAGTTACTCATTGCGTATTTATTCCTTGTTATTATTTTTCTATTATTCATATTTTTTCCCCTCTCTGCATTGTTGAGAAGGGCCCGTAAGTAAACATTTCACTGTTAGTCTACCTACACCTGTTGTTTACCAAGCATGTGAAAAATAAAATGTAATGTGATTTGACACACACTCACACACACACACACACACTAACAGTAGAGAAAGTAGAGAAACCAGGCTGCATTGACCCAGCTTTGCCCACCCCAAGCTAAATTATACTCTCCTTGATGTAAGGGATGTACTGGTGTGTACTTTATGTGTGTGTGTTTATATGTGCTTGTGTAAGTCTCTGAGATTGTGTTCTTGTGAGGAAAGAATGGGGTGGTGTGTGCGCACACACACACACACACACACACACACACATACACAGACACACAGACAGAGCTCCCAGTCCTCTCAGCTCTGTGTGCATCGACCAGGCTCGGTAATGGAGAAACGCCTGCCCAGCAAACAAAATCAATTCCGTCTTTTTTCTCTTCCAACCTGCTCTCGTTATCTGCAATAAATGCAAAACACACAAAGCAGAGCAGCAACTGAACATAAACACACCCATCTCGGGCCTCCCGAGTGGTGCAGTGGTCTAAGGCGTCACTACAGATCCCGGGCTGTGTCACAACTGGCCGTGACCCGGAGACCCATGAGGCGGCGCACAATTGGCCCAACGTCGTCCGGGTTAGGGGAGGGTTTGGCCGGCCGGGATTTCCTTGTCCCATCGCGCCTTAGCGACTCCCTGTGGCGAGCCGGGCGCCTGCAAGCTGACTTCAGTCGCCAGCTGGACGATGTTTCCTCCGACACATTGGTGCGGCTGGCTTCCGGGTTAAGCGAGTAGTGTGTCAAGAAGCAGTGCGGCTTGGCAGGGTTGTGTTTCGGAGGACGCATGGCTCTCGACCTTCACATCTCCCGAGTCCGTAGAGGAATTGCATCAATGGGACAAGACTGTAACTACCAATTGGATATCATGAAATTGGGGAGAAAAAGGGGTAAAAAAGTATAAAAGAAAAAAGAAACAAACAGATTTCTGGAAAACCTGGGAATTTTGGGAAAGTTACCATCATTTAGCAACCCAGGTTTTGCTTCATAACTGGTTTCTTAAAGGTCAATACAGATAATGAAGGAAGTGTCATATTTCTGTGAAAAACTGCGTATCTCCTGAGTGATTGTTTATTTTTGGTCACTCCAGTTAAGGCCAGTTCCAGGGATAACAAGGGATAAGATCAAGCCTTTTTTTCTGTTATGCAAGTCTCTCTCTCTTTCTCTCTCTCCCCCCTCTCTCTTTCTCTCTCTTCCCCCTCCACTTCTCTCTCTTTCTCTCGCTCTCTTTCTCTCACCCCCCCTCTTTCTCTCCCTATCGCAGGGTAGTGATTGGGATTATAGCAGGGCAGATTAGCGGGTGGCTGTACACTCTGTCTACTGTCAGAAAATCTAATTCATTTGTGTGATCCAGATGCTTTCCCTCAGCCGCCGTGTCTAAGGATTGTGTGTGTGTGCGTGTCCAGCCACAGCAGGGATAATCTTGTCCTCCCGCCACCACCGCAGCAGGGCAGTTGGACAGCTTTCCTCCGACTGAGAGGAGAAAGAGGAGAGTAGATAGAGAGAGAGCAATGAGAGAGCAGAGAGAGCACTGAGAGAGCAGAGAGAGCACTGAGAGAGCAGAGAGAGAGCACTGAGAGAGCAGAGAGAGAGCACTGAGAAAGCAGAGTAAGCACTGAGAGCAGAGATAGATAAATGAGAGCAGAGAGAGCACTGAGAGCAGAGATAGAGAAATGAGAGCAGAGAGAGAGCAATGAGAGCAGAGAGAGAGACATGAGAGCAGAGAGAGCACAGAGAGAGCACTGAGAGCAGAGAGAGCACTGAGAGCAGAGAGAGAGCACTGAGAGCAGAGAGAGAGCACTGAGAGCAGAGAGAGAGCACTGAGAGCAGAGAGAGAGCACTGAGAGCAGAGAGAGAGAAATGAGAGCAGAGAGAGAGCAATGAGAGTAGAGAGAGAGCAGAATACTGTGACTTCAGAGAGCCATAACAGGCCAAATCTGGGACAGTCACTCAGTCAGTACTAATTCAAAGGGGATAGGGGCTACGGGTTGATTTGGGATTGGGCAGTGCACTAGAGACCGGGACTTACGTTAAAGAATGGGGCTGGTAGAAGGGGACTTGGCCGAGCGTTTGTGGAATAGGCTTGGTCTGCCGTTTGGCTAATAAAATGAAATAAATAAAGTGGGCTGTGACTGGGCTGGTAGGGAGACGGTCTGGTTCATTTCAGAGCCTTTTGTGCTGCGGTTTATCCACTCACACGCGGTGAGGTGTTCATAAGAGTGTTCCGAGGTGGCGAAGCCAAGAAGCCAAGCGTTGTGCCCTCTGACAAGGAGAGCCAGCCTCACACTGTCTCTAAGCCCGTGTCCCAAATGGCCCCCTGTTCCCTACATAGTGATTACTTTTGACCAGAGCCCTATAGACCCCGGTTAAATGTAGCGCACCATATAGACAACTGGGTGCCATTTGGGATGGATTCTAATAGTGGCAGAACGGGCTTCACATTTCTTAATTCACGTAACCTGCCGTGCCTGTGCTGCCTGACACCACTGTATCAAAGCCCTGTAATGCTATAATGCCAGAGTTCCTCTCGTTGCTGCTTTGAGGTCAACAGGAACATAATGATCTGCTTGAGGGTCAGAGGACTTTACTACTTTTGGTGGCCTTTTCTCACTAACGGTCCTCCCGGTATTAACTTCTGTTGGTGTGTGTTGAGGCATCTGCATGCTTCCCAGCTGAAACGGTTCACAAGAGTTGGTGCATATTTTTGTTTCGGTTGTTTGGGGCACGCATCTGTTTCTTGAGGCATGCCGAAATTCGGAGTCGAAGTCTACGTCGGTGATTGGTCAACAGTAGGGATTCTTCAATCATTTCTTTGACTTTTTTTCATGTACATTTTGTCATTGAGAAATACTGCACCAAACATCTTAGTTAGATCTTCGGCAAAAAGGTCAAAATAAATGACCGATTTCTTTAGATATGTTAGATGCACTCTGACTATTTTGAGGAAGCGTATACTGGCTACTGCATCTCAAAATGGACAAACAGTACTATTGCTGCTTTTTTCTCATTTTTCACATAAAGGTCTTTTAAGGGAGTATGCGAGCACACTCGTTCGGTTAACCTAGCTGACTTCGACTAGCAGCCAGCCGAACTGAAGCATGCTGACCCCAGTCCTCACCATATTGACTTGTGTTGGTGTGTTTTTCTCACTAACTGCCCTCACTACTGCGCTGAGGTAAATGTGTTTGCGGCAATGTTTTTAATGCTTGCTTTTTCTCTGTCCTTTCTTGTTCTCCTCTCTTTCATCCTTCTCATGCCTCCTAATCTCCTCTTGCCCTCCTCTCTCTCTCTCACTGTCTCTCTCTCTCTCTCTCTCCCCTCCTCCTACCCTCTCACCTTGCCTGTTGTCTTCACACAGGATGATTAGTAAACAGCTTTTCTCTGGATTTAATGGAGTGACGCTTTTAAATCTGCTGGGATTTGTGTGTGTGTGTGTGTGTGTGTGTGTGTGTGTGTGTGTGTGTGTGCTTGTGTGGGGATCGAGGGGTCTTCGGATACAGTGTGTTGCCTTGCTAACACGTGCTAATGTATGACTCTTGGCTGGTAGTAGTGGGATAATGTATTAGTGTTTGAGAACACACACACACACACACACACACACACACACACACACACACACACACACACACACAGAGACAGAGACAGACAGACAGACAGACAGACAGACAGACAGACAGACAGACAGACAGACAGACAGACAGACAGACAGACAGACAGACAGACAGACAGACAGACAGACAGACAGACCACACCACACCACACCACACACACACACACACACACAGAGACAGACAGACAGACAAACAGACCACACCACACCACACCACACCACACACACACAGTGTGCCATCAGGCTGTGTTGAGAGGAAAGAAAGCTGTTTCCTCTATGACATGCTGTACATCAAATGAAGTGGATGTGTGTAGGAAGAGTCTCGTATGGAGCAGCTAATCATCGAAGCCGTCTTAAAATTGTACATGTGTTGCTGTATATAGTTCATGCCGCGTTCGTGTGTTTTTGCAAGTTTGCATGTGTGTGTGTGTCTGCTGCTTTTGTGTACACATACTCCTACGTAGGCCTATGCATGATTTGTGTTTGTGTGTGCATGTGTTTCACCGTGTGTCTGTTCTTTCTATCCGTCTGTCTGTGTATAATAATACTGGGCATCTGCCACACACACACACGTTCTTCTATCCTCGTGGGGACCCCTGAACCTAACCCTAACTCCTAACCCTAACTCCTAACCCTAACTCTTAACCCTAACTCTTAACCCTAACTCTTAACCCTAACTCCTAACCCTAACTCTTAACCCTAACTCTTAACCCTAACTCTTAACCCTAACTCTTAACCCTAACTCTTAACCCTAACTCTTAACCCTAACTCTTAACCCTAACTCTTAACTCTTAACCCTAACTCTTAACTCTTAACCCTAACTCTTAACCCTAACTCTTAACCCTAACTCTTAACCCTAACTCTTAACCCTAACTCTTAACTCCTAACTCTAACCCTAACCCTAACCCTAACTCCTAACCCTAACCCTAACTCCTAACCCTAACCCTAACCCTAACTCCTAACCCTAACTCCTAACCCTAACTCCTAACTCCTAACCCTAACTCTTAACTCCTAACCCTAAATCTAAACCTAACCCTAACTCCTAAACCTAACCCTAACTCTTAACCCCTAACCCTAACTCCTAACCCTAACTCTTAACTCCTAACCCTAAAACCTAACCCTAACCCTAACTCCTAACCCTAACTCTTAACCCTAACTCCTAACCCTAGCTCTTAACCCTAACTCTTAACCCTAACTCTTAACCCTAACTCTTAACTCCTAACCCTAACTCCTAACCCTAACTCCTAACCCTAACTCTTAACTCCTAACTCTAAACTTAACCCTAACTCCTAACCCTAACTCCTAACTCCTAACCCTAACTCCTAACCCTAACTCTAACCCTAACTCTAACCCTAACTCCTAACCCTAACTCCTAACCCTAACTCCTAACCCTAACTCCTAACCCTAAATCTAAACCTAACCCTAACTCCTAAACCTAACCCTAACTCTTAACCCCTAACCCTAACTCCTAACCCTAACTCTTAACTCCTAACCCTAACTCTTAACTCCTAACCCTAAATCTAACCCTAACTCCTAAACCTAACCCTAACTCTTAACCCCTAACCCTAACTCCTAACCCTAACTCTTAACTCCTAACCCTAAAACCTAACCCTAACTCTTAACCCCTAACTCCTAACCCTAACTCTTAACCCCTAACTCCTAACCCTAACTCTTAACCCCTAACTCCTAACCACTAACCCTTTACCCTAACCCTAATTGTAACTATAACCCTAATTGTAACTATAACGCTAATTGTAACTATAACCCTAATTGTAACTATAACCCTAATTGTTACCATAACCCTAATTGTAACTATAACGCTAAACCTCTAAGCTTTTAATAGCCTTTGTCCTCATGGGGATGTGTGAAATGTCCCCATGAGGGAGAATTTTCCTTCTTTCACTGTCCTTGTGGGGACTTTTGGGGATTTTCGGTCCCCACAAGGATAGAAGAACCAACCAACACATACAGTGGGGAGAATAAGTTTTTGATACACTGCCAATTTTGCAGGTTTTCCTACTTACAAAGCATGTAGAGGTCTGTAATTTTTATCATAGGTACACTTCAACTGTGAGAGACGGAATCTAAAACAAAAATCCAGAAAATCACATTGTATGATTTTTAAGTAATTAATTAGCATTTTATTGCATGACATAAGTATTTGATCACCTACCAACCAGTAAGAATTCCGGCACTCACAGACCTGTTAGTTTTTCTTTAAGAAGCCCTCCTGTTCTCCACTCATTACCTGTATAAAAGACACCTGTCCACACACTCAATCAAACAGACTCCAACCTCTCCACAATGGCCAAGACCAGAGAGCTGTGTAAGGACATCAGGAACAAAATTGTAGAGCTGCACAAGGCTGGGATGGGCTACTGTTGGCGCAATTATTAGAAAATGGAAGAAGTTCAAGATGACGGTCAATCACCCTCGGTCTGGGGCTCCATGCAAGATCTCACCTCGTGGGGCATCAATGATCATAAGGAAGGTGAGGGATCAGCCCAGAACTACACGGCAGGACCTGGTCAATGACCTGAAGAGAGCTGGGACCAAGGTCTCAAAGAAAACCATTAGTAACACACTACGCCGTCATGGATTAAAATCCTGCAGCGCACGCAAGGTCCCCCTACTCAAGCCAGCGCATGTCCAGGCCCGTCTGAGGTTTGCCAATGACCATCTGGAAGATCCAGAGGAGGAATGGGAGAAGGTCGTGTGGTCTGATGAGACAAAAAATATAGCTTTTTGGTCTAAACTCCACTCGCCGTGTTTGAAGGAAGAAGAAAGATGAGTACAACCCCAAGAACACCATCCCAACCGTGAAGAATGGAGTTGGAAACATCATTCTTTGGGGATGCTTTTCTGTAAAGGGGACAGGACGACTGCACCTTATTGAGGGGAGGATGGATGGGGCCATGTATCGCAAGATCTTGGCCAACAACCTCCTTCCCTCAGTAAGAGCATTGAAGATGGGTCGTGGCTGGGTCTTCCAGCATGACAACGACCCGAAACACACAGCCAGGGCAACTAAGGAGTGGCTCCATAAGAAGCATCTCAAGGTCCTGGAGTGGCCTAGCCAGTCTCCGAGTCTGAACCCAATAGAAAATCTTTGGAGGGAGCTGAAAGTCCGTATTGGCCAGCGACAGCCCCGAAACCTGAAGGATCTGGAGAAGGTCTGTATGGAGGAGTGGGCCAAAATCCCTGCTGCAGTGTGTGCAAACCTGGTCAAGAACTACAGGAAACGTATGATCTCTGTAATTGCAAACAAAGGTTTCTGTACCAAATATTAAGTTCTGCTTTTCTGATGTATCAAATACTTATGTCATGCAATAAGATGCAAATTAATTACTTAAAAATCATACAATGTGATTTTCTGGATTTTTGTTTTAGATTCCGTCTCTCACAGTTGAAATGTACCTATGATAAAAAATTACAGACCTCTACATGCTTTGTAAGTAGGAAAACCTGCAAAATCAGCAGTGTATCAAATACTTGTTCTCCCTACTGTACATATACACATACACACACACACACACACACACACACACACACACACACACTCCATCCACGTATGAGTTTAAAGTGCTTTGGTTGGAAAAGCTAAATTAGAGACAGAACTCTGTGCTCATGCAGGGCTGGGGAGAGAGGGAGAGACTGTGCATGTGCAGGGAGGAGAGGACTGGAGGGAGAGGAAGAAGGAGAGAGGACAGGAAAGAGAGAGAGAGAGGGTTGTATGTGTGTGTGTGTGTGTGTTTACAGTGGAAATAGTGAGTCTGGGACATTTTCTCCGGGTCGCTTTTCCACTGTTTATGGAGAGCGGTGAGGAACAACACTTCCTGAAGGGAACGCCAGCTTTCCAACCCAAACTCCATCCAAGTCGCTCCCTCTCTTCTCTCCTCTCCTCCTCTCCTTCTCCTCTCCTTTTCCCCCTCTCGTCCCTGCACACGCACAGTCTTCCTGTCTCGCTTCCCTCTCTCTCTATCTGACTCTCCCTCTGCATTCCACCCTCTCTTTCTCCCTCCCTTTCCCTCTCTCCCTCCCTCTCTCTCTCCCTCCCTCTCTCTCTCTCCCTCCCTCTCTCTCTCTCTCTCTCTCTCTCTCTCCCTCTTTCCCTCTCTCTCTATCTGACTCTCCCTCTTCATACCACCCTTCTCTCCCTTGTTACCTCTCTTTCTCTCTTTCGCCCTCCACACCCCATCCCTCTCTTGCTCAGTGAGGTAGTTGACCCTGTGTAGGAGGTTGTTAGTTTTGTGTAGCAGCAGTGCTAAAACATACACACAAACACACTTCCTCTGTGGTCTCTGGTAAAGGGAGGGATGTAGAGAGAGGTAGAGAGAGGTAGAGAGAGGTGGAGAGAGAGGCCTGCTAAGTCCAACATGTCCCCATAAACCATGGTTGTGTCCCAAATGGAATCCTATTCTATTTTTAGTGCACTACTTCTGACCAGATCCCTAGGAATCCCTAGAAAAGTAGCGCACTATTTAGGACATAGGGTGCCATTCGATACACAGTCCATGTGACCTGTACATGAACTGGGAGAGATGGCTTCTCAGTATTATACATTAAATATGATTGGTTTTGCCCTTTCAGAAAGGCTCGGGCAGCTTCCTCTGTGTTACAGTGAGTTAAACGTAGATGTCTCTCTGCCTCCTTTACCTGCCAGATACAGCCTTCCACTCCCAATCTAACACGCACGCACACATGCACGCACGCATGCACACACACGCACACGCACGCACGCACGCACGCACACACACACACACACACATACACACACACACACACACAGTCACAGTGTGTTACAAATGTCCCCTTACCTCCTTGTCTTTGCCTCTGTTACCTACCAGACTCCCAGCCTTCCACTCCCAATCTAACTGTTCCACAGCCATATATGAGTGTGCTGCTCAGGGAACCACCCATCTGGCTTACAGAGGACTGTAATGTCTGTGTGGTGTGTATGTGATATTGTGTGAGAGGGAGAGCAAGGGAGAAGGAGAGGGATAAAGAGGAGGAGGGATGGAGTCCCTTATTACATTTCCTCTGCAGTGAAAGCCGCCGAGGCAAGATGGACACTCCGTATCTCTCCCTCTACGGCTGGCGTGGCGCGCCAGAAAACTCATCTAAATGGAAAACACATTGTCTTCATTATTTTGCCCTGGCGCTCGCTGAAAGACTGGCGTTGTCATGGTAACAGCCATCTGAGTGAGCAGCTAGGAGAGGCCCAGGGGCTGAGGTTTAGGGCCAGACGAATGGAGAGAATAGAGAGAAGAGGGAGGAGAGAGGTAGGATGGGGGGACAGAGAGAGAGACAGGGAGAGAGAGAAGGGGAACAGGGATGGATAGAGTGAGGGACAGATGGAAATGAGAGGAATGAGGAATGGAGAGATAGGAACGGGATGGAGAGGAATGGAAAGAATGATAAGTGTGTGAGGAAGAGAGAAGGAGAGTGGGATGGAGAGACAGACAAACAGACACAAACAGAGTGAGATCAGGGTGCAGAGTGTCTGGGCAGAGCGTGTATTTCCAGCAGAGCCAGACAATGAGCATAACCAGTTAGTGGTTCTCTGACTGCAGTTCAGACTCCTGATTCATATCAAGAGACTTCAGAGATGGAGGGTTCACTCTGTGTCCCAAATGACACCTTATTCCCATTTGCCTCTGGTCAAAAGTAGTGCACTTGGTAGGGAAATATTGTGCCATTTGTGAAGCAGACAACATCTCAGAAAAGCTGTCTTTAGTGGCTTTTACTACAGCTTGCCTGCTAGCACTCAGATAACTCAGAGGTACTATGACTAAACTGTGTGTGTGTGTGTGTGTGTGTGTGTGTGTGTGTGTGCAGGACTGGTTGTTTAGAAGACACAGTAGTATAAACATAGTACATGTTCTCCACACAGTCTCTCTTAGGACACACACACACACACACTGACCTGAAGCCTCTCCAACCAACGCCCAGCAAGCTGCTGTTTATACACAGTAGTTCCTGTGAACACACACACTACCATACACAGAGGGAAGCCACAACCCTCAATGGAGAGAGCCACTTACAGTGCCTTGCGAAAGTATTCGGCCCCCTTGAACTTTGCGACCTTGTGCCACATTTCAGGCTTCAAACATAAAGATATAAAACTGTATTTTTTTGTGAAGAAGCAACAACAAGTGGGACACAATCATGAAGTGGAACGACATTTATTGGATATTTCAAACTTTTTTAACAAATCAAAAACTGAAAAATTGGGCGTGCAAAATTATTCAGCCCCTTTACTTTCAGTGCAGCAAACTCTCTCCAGAAGTTCAGTGAGGATCTCTGAATGATCCAATGTTGACCTAAATGACTAATGAGAATAAATACAATCCAACTGTGTGTAATCAAGTCTCCGTATAAATGCACCTGCACTGTGATAGTCTCAGAGGTCCGTTAAAAGCGCAGAGAGCATCATGAAGAACAAGGAACACACCAGGCAGGTCCGAGATACTGTTGTGAAGAAGTTTAAAGCCAGATTTGGATACAAAAAGATTTCCCAAGCTTTAAACATCCCAAGGAGCACTGTGCAAGCGATAATATTGAAATGGAAGGAGTATCAGACCACTGCAAATCTACCAAGACCTGGCCGTCCCTCTAAACTTTCAGCTCATACAAGGAGAAGACTGATCAGAGATGCAGCCAAGAGGCCCATGATCACTCTGGATGAACTGCAGAGATCTACAGCTGAGGTGGGAGACTCTGTCGATAGGACAACAATCAGTCGTATATTGCACAAATCTGGCCTTTATGGAAGAGTGGCAAGAAGAAAGCCATTTCTTAAAGATATCCATAAAAAGTGTTGTTTAAAGTTTGCCACAAGCCACCTGGGAGACACACCAAACATGTGGAAGAAGGTGCTCTGGTCAGATGAAACCAAAATTGAACTTTTTGGCAACAATGCAAAACGTTATGTTTGGCGTAAAAGCAGCACAGCTGAACACACCATCCCCACTGTCAAACATGGTGGTGGCAGCATCATGGTTTGGGCCTGCTTTTCTTCAGCAGGGACAGGGAAGATGGTTAAAATTGATGGGAAGATGGATGGAGCCAAATACAGGACCATTCTGGAAGAAAACCTGATGGAGTCTGCAAAATACCTGAGACTGGGACGGAGATTTGTCTTCCAACAAGACAATGATCCAAAACATGAAGCAAAATCTACAATGGAATGGTTCAAAAATAAACATATCCAGGTGTTAGAATGGCCAAGTCAAAGTCCAGACCTGAATCCAATCGAGAATCGGTGGAAAGAACTGAAAACTGCTGTTCACAAATGCTCTCCATCCAACCTCACTGAGCTCTAGCTGTTTTGCAAGGAGGAATGGGAAAAAATGTCAGTCTCTCGATGTGCAAAACTGGTAGAGACATACCCCAAGCGACTTACAGCTGTAATCACAGCAAAAGGTGGCGCTACAAAGTATTAACTTAAGGGGGCTGAATAATTTTGCACGCCCAATTTTTCAGTTTATGATTTGTTAAAAAAGTTTGAAATATCCAATAAATGTCGTTCCACTTCATGATTGTGTCCCACTTGTTGTTGATTCTTCACAAAAAAATACAGTTTTCTATCTTTATGTTTGAAGCCTGAAATGTGGCAAAAGGTCGTAAAGTTCAAGGGGGCCGAATACTTTCGCAAGGCACTGTAGCAGCATTGCATACTTCTCCAGCCCTGTCTGTGTGTCATACACACAGACACACACAGACACATTTGTAATTACCCCCTACCTTTTCTGCAACAGCACAGTTATTGTATGGCCTCAGAGATTTTCAAGTGATTAGCTACATAAGTGCATCTAAAGCACAGTTTGCGTGCACACTTTGTTTGTGTTCGTGTGCTGTATGTTCAGTATGCGTGTTGTGTACATCATGTGAGTCAATGAATCCGGGAGTCTGGCATTAACAGTGTACTTCAATACGGGTCTGGGTTCGCCTTGCCACATGTCATCTACAGAGATGACTGTTCTATACAACAGACGTACAGTGCGTTGCGAAAGTATTCGGCCCCCTTGAACTTTGCGACCTTTTGCCACATTTCAGGCTTCAAACATAAATATATAAAACTGTATTTTTTTGTGAAGAATCAACAACAAGTGGGACACAATCATGAAGTGGAACGACATTCATTGGATATTTCAAACTTTTTTAACAAATCAAAAACTGAAAAATTGGGCGTGCAAAATTATTCAGCCCCTTTACTTTCAGTGCAGCAAACTCTCTCCAGAAGTTCAGTGAGGATCTCTGAATGATCCAATGTTGACCTAAAGGACTAATGATGATAAATACAATCCACCTGTGTGTAATCAAGTCTCCGTATAAATGCACCTGCACTGTGATAGTCTCAGAGGTCCGTTAAAAGCGCAGAGAGCATCATGAAGAACAAGGAACACACCCGGCAGGTCCGAGATACTGTTGTGAAGAAGTTTAAAGCCGGATTTGGATACAAAAAGATTTCCCAAGCTTTAAACATCCCAAGGAGCACTGTGCAAGCGATAATATTGAAATGGAAGGAGTATCAGACCACTGCAAATCTACCAAGACCTGGCCGTCCCTCTAAACTTTGAGCTCATACAAGGAGAAGACTGATCAGAGATGCAGCCAAGAGGCCCATGATCACTCTGGATGAACTGCAGAGATCTACAGCTGAGGTGGGAGACTCTGTCCATAGGACAACAATCAGTCGTATATTGCACAAATCTGGCCTTTATGGAAGAGTGGCAAGAAGAAAGCCATTTCTTAAAGATATCCATAAAAAGTGTCGTTTAAAGTTTGCCACAAGCCACCTGGGAGACACACCAAACATGTGGAAGAAGGTGATCTGGTCAGATGAAACCAAAATGGAACTTTTTGGCAACAATGCAAAACGTTATGTTTGGCGTAAAAGCAACACAGCTGAACACACCATCCCCACTGTCAAACATGGTGGTGGCAGCTTCATGGTTTGGGCCTGCTTTTCTTCAGCAGGGACAGGGAAGATGGTTAAAATTGATGGGAAGATGGATGGAGCCAAATACAGGACCATTCTGGAAGAAAACCTGATGGAGTCTGCAAAAGACCTGAGACTGGGACGGAAATTTGTCTTCCAACAAGACAATGATCCAAAACAGAAAGCAAAATCTACAATGGAATGGTTCAAAAATAAACATATCCAGGTGTTAGAATGGCCAAGTCAAAGTCCAGACCTGAATCCAATCGAGAATCTGTGGAAAGAACTGAAAACTGCTGTTCACAAATGCTCAAATGCCCATCCAACCTCACTGAGCTCGAGCTGTTTTGCAAGGAGGAATGGGAAAAAATTTCAGTCTCTCGATGTGCAAAACTGATAGAGACATACCCCAAGCGACTTACAGCTGTAATCACAGCAAAAGGTGGCGCTACAAAGTATTAACTTAAGGGGGCTGAATAATTTTGCACGCCCAATTTTTTAGTTTTTGATTTGTTAAAAAAGTTTGAAATATCCAATAAATGTCGTTCCACTTCATGATTGTGTCCCACTTGTTGTTGATTCTTCACAAAAATATACAGTTTTATATCTTTATGTTTGAAGCCTGAAATGTGGCAAAAGGTCGCAAAGTTCAAGGGGGCCGAATACTTTCGCAAGGCACTGTACAGTAATTACACACTGTGCACACACTTAGCAGGCCTTTCTCTCTCATTTAAAGTCTCATATTATGGCTATGTACAGCTATGTACAGCTATGTACAGCTATGTACAGTGTTGTAGCAATGTGCAAATAATTGAAGTACAAAAGTAATGGTACACTGTGGAATTTCACCTCACACACTCTTAGAAAAAAAGGGTTCCAAAAGGGTTCTTCAGCTGTCCCCATAGGGGAACCCTTTTTGGTTCCAGGTTAAAAACTAAAAAATGTGGTTCTAAGTGGAACGGTTCTGCATAGAGCCCAAAAGGGTTCTACCTGCAACCACAAAGGGTTCTTCAAAGGGTTCTCCTATGGGAACAGCTAAAGAACACTTTAAGGTTCTGAAAGGCACCTTTTTTTCTAAGAGTAGATATGGGAGTTTATTAAAACTTCTTAGGGCTGCAATCCCGTTAACGGGATCGATATGACAACAGCCAGTGAAAGTGCAGGGAGTCAAATTCAAAACAACAGAAATCTCATAATTAAAATTCCTCAAACATACATGTATTTTATACCGTTTTAAAGGTAATCTTGTTGTTAATCCCACCGCAGTGTCCGATTTGAAATTGGCTTTACAGCAAAAGCACCACAAACGATTATGTTAAGTGATGACCAACTCACAGAAAAACCCAGCCATTTTTCCAGCCAAAGAGAGGAGTCACAAAAAGCACAAATAGAGATAAAGTGAATCACTAACCTTCGATGATCTTCATCAGATGACACTCATAGGACTTCATGTTACACAATACATGTATGTTTTGTTTGATAAAGTTCATATTTATATAAAACATCTTAGTTTACATTGGTGCGTTACGTTCACTAGTTCCAAAAACATCCAATAATTTTGCATAGCCACATCAATTCAACAGAAATACTCATCATAAATGTAGATGAAAATACAAGTTAAACACATGGAATTATAGATATACCTCTCCTTAATGCAACCGCTGTGTCAGATTTAAAAAAAACTTTACGGAATAAGCAAACCATGCAATAATCTGAGACGGCGCTCAAAAAATAAATACAATTATCCGCCATGTTGGAGTCAACAGAAATCAGAAATCACATTATAAATATTCCCTTACCTTTGATGATCTTCATCAGAATGCACTCCCAGGAATCATAGTTCCACAATAAATGCTTGATTTGTTCGATAATGTCCATTATTTATGTCCAAGTAGCTACTTTTGTTAGGGCTTAGGTATACAAATCCAAACGCTCGTGCAGGTCCATCCGAACGTCGGACGAAAACTTCAAAAAGTTATATTACAGGTCAAAGAAACTTGTCAAACTAAGTATAGAATCAGTCTTTAGGGTGTTGTTATCATAAATCTTCAATAAAGTTCCAACCGGAGAATTCCTTTGCGTGTAGAGAAGCCATGGAACGCAGGTCACTATCATGTGAATTGCGCATGATCAGCCCTTGGCTCTCTGCCAGACACCTGGTCCTTTCAGCTCCTATTCAGCCCCACAACACAGTAGAAGCCTCATTCAAGTTTCTAAAGACGGTTGACATCTAGTGGAAGCCCTAGAAAGTGCAACTTCATCCATATCCCACTGTGAAAATCGACCAACCTCAGATTTCTCACTTCCTGTTTGGATTTATTCTCAGGTTTTTGCCTGCCATATGAGTTCTGTTATACTCAGACATCATTCAAACAGTTTTAGAAACTTCAGAGTGTTTTCTATCCAATACTAATAATATGCATATATTAGCAACTGGGACTGAGGAGCAGGCCGTTTACTCGGGGCACCTCTGGGCACCTTTCATCCAAGCTACTCAATACTTTTTATTTTCTCATGATTTGGTTGGGTCTAATTGTGTTGCTGTCCTGGGGCTCTGTGGGG
>NC_143044.1:23245000-23255000 GCF_057628025.1 Oncorhynchus mykiss | reverse complement strand
TTAACCACACTGTTAAACGTATGCCTGACCTTAACCACACTGTTAAACGTATGCCTAACCTTAACCACACTGATAAACGTATGCCTAACCTTAACCACACTGATAAACGTATGTCTAACCTTAACCACACTGCTAAGCGTATGTCTAACCTTAACCACACTGTTAAACGTATGCCTAACCTTAACCACACTGATAAACGTATGCCTAAACTTAACCACAATGTTAAACGTATGCCTAACCTTAACCACACTGCTAAGCGTATGCCTAACCTTAACCACACTGTTAAACGTATGCCTAACCTTAACCACACTGTTAAACGTATGCCTAACCTTAACCACACTGTTAAACGTATGCCTAACCTTAACCACACTGTTAAACGTATGCCTAACCTTAACCACACTGCTAAGCGTATGCCTAACCTTAACCACACTGTTAAACGTATGCCTAACCTTAACCACACTGTTAAACGTATGCCTAACCTTAACCACACTGTTAAACGTATGCCTAACCTTAACCACACTGCTAAGCGTATGCCTAACCTTAACCACACTGTTAAACGTATGCCTAACCTTAACCACACTGTTAAACGTATGCCTAACCTTAACCACACTGTTAAACGTATGTCTAACCTTAACCACACTGTTAAACGTATGCCTAACCTTAACCACACTGATAAACCTATGCCTAACCTTAACCACACTGCTAAACCTATGCCTAACCTTAAGGTAAGACCAAAAAGCAACAAAAAATTAAATTGTGCATTTTGGTGATATATAAACAATTTTGACTTTGCCACTGTGTGTGTGTGTGTGTGTGGTGGTGGGGGGTGGGGGGTGGGGGGGGGGTCTCTCTGTGTTGGTGGGGGGGTGTGGGTTGGGGGGTGATTTTGTGTGTTGGGTTGTGTGTGGGGGTATGTGTGGGTGGGGGGAGTGTCTTTGTGTGTGGGTGTGTGTGTGGGCGGGGGGTGTCTTTGTGTGTGGGGGGGGGGTGTCTTTGTGTTTTGGGGTGTGTGGGGGTATGTATGGGTTGTAGGGGTCTTTGTGTTTTGGGGTGTGTGTGGGGGTATGTGTTGGGGGGGGTCTTTGTGTTTTGGGGTGTGTTTGTGGGTATTTGTGGGTTGTAGGGGTCTTTGTGTTTTGGGGTGTGTGTGGGGGGGGGGGTCTTTGTGTTTTGGGGTGTGTTTGGGGGTATGTGTGGGTGAGTGGGAGTCTGTGTTTTGGGGTGTGGGGGGGGTCTTTGTGTTTTGGGGTGTGTATGGGGGTGTGTGTGGGTGGGGGAGGGCCTTTGTGTTTTGGGATGTGTGTGGGTGTGGGGCGGGTCTTTGTGTTTTGGTGTGGGTTGGGGTGGGGCCTTGTGTTTTGGGGTGTGTATGGGTGGGGGGGGTCTTTGTGTTTTGGGGTGTGTATGGGGGTGTGTGTGGGTGGTGGTGGGGCTTTGTGTTTTGGGGTGTGTATGGGTGGGGGAGGGTCTTTGTGTTTTGGGGTGTGTATGGGGGTGTGTGTGGGTGGGGTGGGTCTTTGTGTTTTGGGGTGTGTATGGGGGTGTGTGGGGGTGGGGGGGGGCTTTGTGTTTTGGGGTGTGTGTGGGTGTGTTTCTAGTAGCTTCACTACAGTATTGGTGGGGTTTTATGGTTTGTTGGTCTGATCAGATCTCAGATCAGATGGTGGACCATTATTTCTCATTGTTATTTTGATAGTGAGGACATGGAGTGTAGCTAGCTGTGTTTGTGCTGAGTTATTTAACCCATGTTTTTTCAGTCCTTAGTCTGGGAGGGAAGAGGAGCGGGTGCTAGGTAGCCTAATGGTTAATGATTAGAGCGTTGGGCCAGTAACTGAAAGGTTGCTGGTTCAAATACCCAAGCCGACAAGGTGAAGATCAAGGTCTAAGCCTTTGATCAAAGCACTTAACACAAATTTGCTCCAGACCCTGTAAAACAACACATTTCACTGCACCTATCTGGTGTACACTCACTGGCCAGTTTATTAGGTACACTAGCCCTTTCATGATAATGGATTGCTCCTACAGAGAGTGTTATATGATTGAGGCGTTCAGTTACTGTTTGATTAACCGTCAGAATGGGCAAAACGAGTGACCTAAGCGGCTTTGAGAAATGGCTGTGCTTTTCACGCACGACAGTGTCTAGGGTTTACAGAGAACGGTGCGACAAACAAAAAACATCCAGTCAGCGGCAGTCCTGTTGATGAGAGGTCGAAGGTGAAAGGCAAGATGAGAGGTCGAAGGTGAAAGGCAAGATGAGAGGTCGAAGGTGAAAGGCAAGATGAGAGGTCGAAGGTGAAAGGCAAGATGAGAGGTCGAAGGAGAAAGGCAAGATGAGAGGTTGAAGGTGAAAGGCAAGATGAGAGGTCGAAGGAGACAGGCAAGATGAGAGGTCGAAGGTGAAAGGCAAGATGAGAGGTCGAAGGTGAAAGGCAAGATGAGAGGTCGAAGGAGAAAGGCAAGATGAGAGGTCGAAGGTGAAAGGCAAGATGAGAGGTCGAAGGAGAAAGGCAAGATGAGAGGTCGAAGGAGAAAGGCAAGATGAGAGGTCGAAGGAGAAAGGCAAGATGAGAGGTCGAAGGAGAAAGGCAAGATGAGAGGTCGAAGGAGAAAGGCAAGAATCGTGCAAGCTAACAGACGAATAACTGCAGAACGGCATCTTGGAACACACCTGGTTGATCCTTGTCCACGATTGAGTCACAACGAGTTTCACTCCTATCAGCTAAGAACAAGAAGAAGCGGCTCCAGTGGGTACATGATAACCAACACTGGACATTTGAGAAGTGGACAAACATCACCTGGAACATGACAGTGAGTTCAGTTTATTTGAGGTACCTGCAGTCCCCAGACCTCAACCCTATAGAGCATCTATAGGATGAGATGGAACGGGCAGTTGTTTCACAGCATCAATGTACCGCCGTCCAATCTGTAGCAACTGCGTGACGGCATCGGGTCAGCAGGGACCAACATCCCTGTGGAACGTTTCCGCGACCTTGTAGAATGCCCCGAAAAACTCTGGCTGTTCTGGATGCAAAGGGGGGTCCGACCCAGTATGAGATGGTTGTACCTATAATAAACTGTCCAGTGAGTGTACGTGACAGCACAACATATTTCTGGGGGAGGGAGAGGAGCGAGAGGAAAAGAGAGAAGAATATAGGAGAGGAGGGTTAGAGAGAATGATGGTGTGTTAGCCTGGACAGTCAGAAAGACAGAATGAACACATCCTACCTACATCACAGAAACAGCCCCCTCCCTCCTTACTTCCTTCCTTCCCTCCCATGCAGAACCTTGTTTTCACCTCGCTTGGTTTCCCTCAGACGTGGAGGGTCCTGCTATAGAGATCACAAACAAAGGCATCGCCTACAGGGGGGAGATGGAGCGAAAGAGAGGCAGAGAGAGGTTGTGGAGGGAGGGGGGTTGAGTCGAAAATGGAGAAAGCGAGGTTGAGGGGGGGCTGAAGCCCTCTTCCTTTCTCTCTCCATTTCTCTTCATCTCTTTTTCTCCATCCTTATCTTTCTCCCTGGTTTTGTGGTTTGTGATGGAGGTGTGAGGGACAGCATTAAAGCATGGGGTCGGAAGGGGAAACATTTCATCAGTAGCCACAAGGTCAGACAGTGGAGCAGCGGTTAGAGGGCTGGGGAGTCAGTATGCCCCTGCTTGTAGTGCACTGATCTACTGCAGGTCTGCCTTGCTGCAGTTCTGAGTGGCTGCAGGTTTGCTTGTTTTTAAGTCTGATGGGCTGCATTGGGGGAGGAGGGTTGGAGTGTGCCCTACTAATGGTCTCCAGATCTGCAGGTCTGTTTGGCTGCAGGTCTAAGAGGCTGCGGCTCAGAGAGGCTGCGGTGCGGTGGGGGGATTTGTAGCGCTTGTAAAGGCTACAGACAGAGTGATGTTATGTGAGAAGGCTGGGAAGGATTGCAGTGGGAGAGAGTGGGGAGACACCTCCTGGTCACTTCGTGTAACTGCGGACACTGCTCTGTTCTGAGGACACTCCTTTGCCAGATCTGAAGCGCTGATCTGCTCCACTGCCTTTCCACCAGATATCGTGGAATACACTGATTTGCTGATGAGACTAGATACTATATTATTGTGATTACAACAATGTCAATGTATGTTTTGCACTTTTACGTGACAAGGTCACTGTTACAGTAGATGATGTCGTGTTTTTTTGGGTCGTATGGATCATGGCTCTGTAGTTTTCTGTGTTTTGTCCAACGTTTTCCCATGTCCTAAGCAAGTGAGTTCTCATTGAGAATGCAATCATTTTAGTAGACTATATTCTTCTTTTAGTAGACTATATACTTCTTTTAGTAGACTATATACTTCTTTTAGTAGCCTATATACTTCTTTTAGTAGACTATATTCTTCTTTTAGTAGACTATATTCTTCTTTTAGTAGACTATATTCTTCTTTTAGTAGACTATATTCTTCTTTTAGTAGACTATATACTTCTTTTAGTAGCCTATATACTTCTTTTAGTAGACTATATTCTTCTTTTAGTAGACTATATTCTTCTTTTAGTAGACTATATACTTCTTTTAGTAGACTATATACTTCTTTTAGTAGACTATATTCTTCTTTTAGTAGACTATATTCTTCTTTTAGTAGACTATATACTTCTTTTAGTAGACTATATACTTCTTTTAGTAGACTATATACTTCTTTTAGTAGACTATATACTTCTTTTAGTAGACTATATTCTTCTTTTAGTAGACTATATACTTCTTTTAGTAGACTATATTCTTCTTTTAGTAGACTATATTCTTCTTTTAGTAGACTATATACTTCTTTTAGTAGACTATATACTTCTTTTAGTAGACTATATACTTCTTTTAGTAGACTATATACTTCTTTTAGTAGACTATATACTTCTTTTAGTAGACTATATACTTCTTTTAGTAGACTATATTCTTCTTTTAGTAGACTATATACTGCTTTGAGTAGACTATATACTTCTTTTAGTAGACTATATTCTTCTTTTAGTAGACTATATACTTCTTTTAGTAGACTATATACTTCTTTTAGTAGACTATATACTTCTTTTAGTAGACTATATACTTCTTTTAGTAGACTATATTCTTCTTTTAGTAGACTATATTCTTCTTTTAGTAGACTATATACTTCTTTTAGTAGACTATATACTTATTTTAGTAGACTATATTCTTCTTTTAGTAGACTATATTCTTCTTTTAGTAGACTATATACTTCTTTTAGTAGACTATATACTTATTTTAGTAGACTATATTCTTCTTTTAGTAGACTATATTCTTCTTTTAGTAGACTATATTCTTCTTTTAGTAGACTATATACTTCTTTTAGTAGGCTATATACTGCTTTTAGTAGACTATATACTTCTTTTAGTAGACTATATTCTTCTTTTAGTAGACTATATACTTCTTTTAGTAGCCTATATTCTTCTTTTAGTAGACTATATACTTCTTTTAGTAGCCTATATTCTTCTTTTAGTAGACTATATACTTCTTTTAGTAGACTATATACTTCTTTTAGTAGACTATATTCTTCTTTTAGTAGACTATATACTTCTTTTAGTAGACTATATACTTCTTTTAGTAGACTATATACTTCTTTTAGTAGACTATATTCTTCTTTTAGTAGACTATATACTTCTTTTAGTAGACTATATACTTCTTTTAGTAGACTATATACTTCTTTTAGTAGACTATATTCTTCTTTTAGTAGACTATATACTTCTTTTAGTAGACTATATACTTCTTTGAGTGGGCTATATACTGCTTTTAGTAGACTATATTCTTCTTTTAGTAGACTATATACTTCTTTGAGTAGACTATATTCTTCTTTTAGTAGACTATATACTTCTTTGAGTAGACTATATACTTCTTTTAGTAGACTATATACTTCTTTGAGTAGACTATATACTTCTTTTAGTAGACTATATACTTCTTTGAGTAGACTATATACTTCTTTGAGTGGGCTATATACTGCTTTTAGTAGACTATATTCCAGATAATTCTACTCCTATAATCCCTAATCTCCTAGGTTTAGAAACACATACACTCTTTTACCTCCGATAGGTGCCCCTTTGAAGTTTTACGTTGAGCTTAATGAACGTTAAGCTCAAAGGTGTGTGTGTGAGTGTTTTCTCCTCCCGAGCCTTAAATGCAATAAGATTCAGTCCCTAACGCTCCTGAGCTGAGAAACATTTCTTCTCCCTTTCTCCCCCTCTTTCTTTTCCTCGTTTCCTCCCTCACTTTCTCTCCCCAGCCACTTTCACCTTCTCTTCCACCCTTTTCCTTTCTTCCTCCGTCCCATCCATCTCAGTCTGTCCATCTTTCTGATCCTCCCCTTCCATTTTCCCTCTCTCCCCCCCTCCATCTCCTTCTCACCTCTCCCACTCCGTCTCCCCCCTGTGCCTCTCTCCTTCTCAGCATGGGCTCTTAAAATTAAGCCTTTATCAGCTCTGTGCAACGCTGTAGAACCCCGGCTCCCCCAGTGCATCATGGGGGATTATTTCGCTATGTTCTTTGTATTGAGGAATTTGTAGCCGTGATGGAGATAAACGTTATGGAGGAAGTGATGGGGATGGAGGAGGGACTGACTTACCGGCAATACATCTACTAATCTATCCTCTCCTCTCCCTTAGAGCCGCATGGCCTCGTGAATTACAGAGAGAGGGATAGACAGGGAGAGAGGGGGGAGAGGTAGTAAGAGAGGGTTGGAGGGAAAGAGAGAAAGGGAGAGCGAGGGATGGCGATAGAGAGAGGGAGGGAGGGATAGGGACAGAGAGCAAGACAAAGAGAGGTGGGATATACAGGTGGGGAGAGAGATGGAAGCGACATAAAGACTGAAAGAGACAGAGAGAGAGGCTGTGCTGTCTGCTGTGAGGAGTAGCAGTACTAGTAAATCAGTCTAGAGGGGCAGACAGGATTGATAACCTTGAACAGGAGGTGTGCTGCTGCTTGTCTCTTTACTGGGAGATAATGGTTACAGTGATGTCCCCCAGGGGTTTGCGGGGGACTTCTCCCCCCTGAGTGATGTGTAATTGAGACCTGGAGTTTTGTTGGACAAGTAGTTCATGTAGATGATGGTTGTCATCGATGGTCTTCTTTATTTTCTTGCTCGGTTACACTCGGGTTGTTTTGATGGTATGATCTGGGATATATTCCAACATCACTGGATTGCTGAGTAACATCAAATTGAGTAATCAAGTAGCTAACTAGCAAAACATTTTTATTTGGTTCTGGATTCCGAGATTACTCCTGTCCTGATAATGTTATGTCCTAACCAGGCTGTATATCTGCCTCTCTTGTCTCTAAACAACCTGTCCCCTAACCAGGCTGTATATCTGCCTCTCTTGTCTCTAAACAACCTGTCCCCTAACCAGGCTGTATATCTGCCTCTCTTGTCTCTAAACAACCTGTCCCCTAACCAAGCTGTATATCTCTCAGTCCCTAACCAAGCTGTATATCTCTCAGTCACTAACCAAGCTGTATATCTCTGTCCCTAACCAAGCTGTATATCTCTCAGTCCCTAACCAAGCTGTATATCTCTCAGTCCCTAACCAAGCTGTATATCTCTCAGTCCCTAACCAAGCTGTATATCTCTCAGTCCCTAACCAAGCTGTATATCTCTGTCCCTAACCAAGCTGTATATCTCTCAGTCCCTAATCAAGCTGTATATATCTCAGTCCCTAACCAAGCTGTATAACTCTCAGTCCCTAACCAAGCTGTATAACTCTCAGTCCCTAACCAAGCTGTATATCTATCAGTCCCTAACCAAGCTGTATATCTTAGTCCCTAACCAAGCTGTATATCTCTGTCCCTAACCAAGCTGTATATCTCTCAGTCCCTAACCAAGCTGTATATCTTTCAGTCCCTAACCAAGCTGTATATCTCTCAGTCCCTAACCAAGCTGTATATCTCTCAGTCCCTAACCAAGCTGTATATCTCTCAGTCCCTAACCAAGCTGTATATCTCTCAGTCCCTAACCAAGCTGTATATCTCTGTCCCTAACCAAGCTGTATATCTCTCAGTCCCTAATCAAGCTGTATATATCTCAGTCCCTAACCAAGCTGTATAACTCTCAGTCCCTAACCAAGCTGTATATCTATCAGTCCCTAACCAAGCTGTATATCTTAGTCCCTAACCAAGCTGTATATCTCTGTCCCTAACCAAGTTGTATATCTCTCAGTCCCTAACCAAGCTGTATATCTCGCAGTCCCTAACCAAGCTGTATATCTCTCAGTCCCTAACCAAGCTGTATATCTCTCAGTCCCTAACCAAGCTGTATATCTCTGTCCCTAACCAAGCTGTATATCTCTCCGTCCCTAAACAAGCTGTATATCTCTCAGTCCCTAACCAAGCTGTATTTCTCTCAGTCCCTAACCAAGCTGTATATCTCTCAGTCCCTAACCAAGCGGTATATCTCTCAGTCCCTAACCAAGCTGTATATCTATCAGTCCCTAACCAAGCTGTATATCTTAGTCCCTAACCAAGCTGTATATCTCTGTCCCTAACCAAGTTGTATATCTCTCAGTCCCTAACCAAGCTGTATATCTCGCAGTCCCTAACCAAGCTGTATATCTCTCAGTCCCTAACCAAGCTGTATATCTCTCAGTCCCTAACCAAGCTGTATATCTCTGTCCCTAACCAAGCTGTATATCTCTCCGTCCCTAAACAAGCTGTATATCTCTCAGTCCCTAACCAAGCTGTATTTCTCTCAGTCCCTAACCAAGCTGTATATCTCTCAGTCCCTAACCAAGCGGTATATCTCTCAGTCCCTAACCAAGCTGTACATCTCTCAGTCCCTAACCAAGCTGTATATCTCTGTCCCTAACCAAGCTGTAAATCTCTCTGTCCCTAACCAAGCTGTATATCTCTGTCCCTAACCAAGCTGTATATCTCTCAGTCCCTAACCAAGCTGTATATCTCTCAGTCCCTAACCAAGCTGTATATCTCTCAGTCCCTAATCAAGCTGTATATCTCTGTCCCTAACCAAGCTGTAAATCTCTCTGTCCCTAACCAAGCTGTATATCTCAGTCCCTAACCAAGCTGTATATCTCTGTCCCTAACCAAGCTGTATATATCTCAGTCCCTAACCAAGCTGTATATCTCTCAGTCCCTAACCAAGCTGTATATCTCTCAGTCCCTAACCAAGCTGTATATCTCTCAGTCCCTAACCAAGCTGTATATCTCTCAGTCCCTAACCAAGCTGTATATCTCTCAGTCCCTAACCAAGCTGTATATCTCGCAGTCCCTAACCAAGCTGTTTATCTCTGTCCCTAACCAAGCTGTATATCTCTCAGTCCCTAACCAAGCTGTATATCTCACAGTCCCTAACCAAGCTGTATATCTCACAGTCCCTAACCAAGCTGTATATCTCCCAGTCCCTAACCAAGCTGTATATCTCTCAGTCCCTAACCAAATCGAACTCTTTGTCTTCCAGAGTGTTGATGGCGTCACGTTAGGCTAGAGGAAGCAGGAAGCAGTCATCAAGATGAACGCGTTGCCGTCGATGGACCGGCACATCCAGCAGACCAACGACAGGCTGCTGTGTATCAAACAGGTGAGACATAAGCAACTGACACCAAGGTTGTGGGTTCAAAACATGGAGGGGTCAAATTCCCTCACGGTGTGTATCATCTCTAAGTTGTCTGCATGCTAAGTGGCATTGGCAGATATTTCAAAAAGAAGGATTGCTTGGATCAAAGGGTATTTTTAAAGTACAGTAGATCCCTGATGTCTGTACTGCCCCTTGCTCTTGTCAACCCTCTCCAATGCGACGAGGAGAGACTCCTCCAGTCTACAGCTGCTCTCTCCACACACACACCATACCGCCTTATGTGGTGATCTGTTAGCCTTCCCATTAGCTACAGTTACACAGATCAGGTTGCACTGGGGCTGAGAGAGAGGAGAGCAGAAGACAAGAGAGAGAGAGAGAGAGAGAGAGAGAGAGAGAGGGGTGCCCTGTTAAGTGCAAGAGACTGCTCTTTCAAACTCCTGTCTCTTCCACGTACTCTTTAGGT
>NC_143044.1:23202500-23240000 GCF_057628025.1 Oncorhynchus mykiss | reverse complement strand
CTGTGACCGAGGTTAAAGCCCCAGTCATGCTTCACTGTCTGTGCGCACACACACACACACACACACACACACACACACACACACACACACACACACACACACACACACACACACTGTGGGATTATTTAAGATAATCTTTGAAGAGGCAGGATTTGGGGTGCCAGGACAGAGAAGACATCAATTTCAAAGATTTTATTGAGTTACAGTTCATTTACGGAAATCAGTCAATTGAAATAAATTCATTAGGTTCTAATCTATGGATTTCACATGACTGGGAATACAGATATGCATCTGTTGGTCCCAGATACTGAACCTTAAAAAAAGGTAGGGGTGTGGATCAGAAAACATTCGAAGAGGTGCAAATATTGTTTTATTATACCTTTATTTAACTAGGCAAGTCAGTTAAAACTTCTTACGGCTAGTCGACGACATTCCGCTGAAATTCAGCTCGCTTAATTCAAAAATAATTTTTAGAAATATGTAACTTTCATACATTAACAAGTGCAATACACCAAATGAAAGATAAACTTCTTGTTAACTTTTTATGGCTGGGGGGCAGTATTGAGTAGCTTGGATGAATAAGGTTCCCAATGTAAATGGCCTACTCCTCAGTCTCAGTTGCTAATATATGTATATTATTATTAGTGTTGGATAGAAAACACTCTAAAGTTTCTAAAACTGTTTGAATGATGTCTGTGAGTATAACAGAACTCATATGACAAGCAAAATCCTGAGGAGAAATCAAAACAGGAAGTGCGATATCTGGGCTTTGTATGCATTCACCAGAGTCCCTAATGAAATCCCCTTGAGATATGAATGATGTTGCACTGCCTAGGGGTTCCACTAGATGTCATCCATCAATAGATATTATAATGAGGCTTCTATGTTGTTGTGGGAGTGAATGAGAGCAGAATATATCAGCTGTCCATCAAGCAGCCATTTTGTGATTGCGCTTTTTCCTCATGGTACCCACTGCGTTCCATGGCTCAAGAAGACTAGAAGGAATACTCCAGTTGGAACTTTATTGAGGCTAAATGTTAAAAACATCCTAATGATTGATTCTGTACTTAGTTTGAAATGTTTCTTCGACCGGTAATATCACTTTTTGAAGTTTTTGTCCGATATAACGCTGACCAGATTTTGCGTTTGGATATGTATACCAAACGCTCTAACAAAAGAAGGTATTTGGACACAAATAACATTTTAGAACAAAACAAACATTTATTGTGGACCTGGGATTCCTGGAGTGCTTTCTGATGTAGATCATCAAAGGTAAGGGAATATTTATCATGTAATTTCTTGTTTATGTTGACGCCATCTTTGCGGCTGTGGTGTTTTTAAATTGAGCGCCGTCTCAGATTATTGCATGCATTTCTTTTTCCGTAAAGTTTTTTTGAAATCTGACACAGCGGTTGCATTAAGGAGAGGTATATCTATAATGTGTATAACTATATTATCATCTACATTTATGATGAGTATTTCTGTTGAATGATGTGGCTATGCAAAATCACTTGATGTTTTTGGAACTGGTGAATCTAACGTGCCAATGTAAACTCCGATTTTTTTTAAATATAAATATGAACTTTATCAAACAAACATGCATGTATTGTGTAACATGAAGTCCTATGAGTGTCATCTGATGAAGATAATTCAAGGTTAGTGATTCATTTTATCTTTATTTCTGGTTTTTCTGAATGCTATATTTTGCTGGAAAATGGCTGTGCTTATTGTGGTTTGGTGGAAACCTAACATAATCGTTTGTAGTGCTTTCGCTGAAAAGCCTATTTGAAATCGGACACTTTGATGGGATTAACAACGAAAATAGATTTAAAATGATATACGACACATGTATGTTTTAGGAATTGTAATTATGAGATTTCTGTGGTTTGAATTTTGGCGCCCTCTATTTTCACTGGTAGTTGTCATATCGATCCCGGTATCAGGATTGCAGCCATAACAGGTTAATCTACCCATCGTGTCCAATTTCAAAAAGGCTTTACAGCAAAAGCACAACATGTGATTATGTTAGGTCAGAGCCAAGTTACAAAAACACACAGCCATTTTTCCAGCCAAAGAGAGGAGTCACAAAAAGCAGAAATATAGATAAAATTAATCACTAACCTTTGATGATCTTCATCAGATGACACTCATAGGACATCATGTTACACAATACATGTATGTTTTGTTCGATAAAGTGCATATTTATATCCCAAAATCTGTTTACATTGGCGCGTTACGTTCAAAACATCCAAAACATCTGGTGATTTTGCAGAGAGCCACATCAATTTACAGAAATACTCATAATAAACATTGATAAAAGATACAACTGTTATTCACAGAATTAAAGATATACTCCTTAATTCAACCGCTGTGTCAGATTTCAAAAAAACTTTACGGAAAAAGCAAACCATGCAATAATCTGGGTATGGCGCTCAGACAACAAATCAAGCCAAACAGATAACCGCCATATTGGAGTCAACAGAAGTCAGAAATAGCATTATAAATATTCACTTACCTTTGATGATCTTCATCAGAATGCACTCCCACGAATCCCAGTTCCACAATAAATGTTTGATTTGTTCAATAAAGTCCATCTTTATGTCCAAATACCTCCTTTTTGTTAACCTGTTCAGCCCAGTAATCCAAATTCATGACGCGCGATCACTAGGAGCAGACGAAAAGTCAAAAAGTTCCGTTACAGTTCGTAGAAACATGTCAAACGAAGTATAGAATCAATCTTTAGGATGTTTTTAACATAAATCTTCAATAATGTTCCAACTGGAGAATTCCTTTGTCTTCAGAAATGCAATGGAACTCAAGCTAACTCTCACGTGAACGCGCGTCACGAGCTCATGCCACTCTGCCAGACCACTGACTCAAAGAGCCCTCATTCCCCCCTCCTTCACAGTAGAAGCATCAAACAAGGTTCTAAAGACTGTTGACATCTAGTGGAAGCCATTGGAAGTGCAATTTGACCCCATAGACACTGTGTATTCGATAGGCCAAGAATTGAAAAACTACAAACCTCAGATTTCCCACTTCCTGGTTGGATTTTTCTCAGGTTTTCGCCTGCCATATGAGTTCTGTTATACTCACAGACATCATTCAAACAGTTTTAGACACTTCAGGGTGTTTTCTATCCAAATCTACTAATACTATGCATATATTAGCAACTGGGACTGAGTAGCAGGCAGTTTACTCTGGGCACGCTTTTCATCCAAACAGGAAAATGTTGCCCCCTATCTATACAAATTCTTATTTTCAATGACGGCCTAGGAACAGTGGGTTAACTGCCTTGTTCAGGGGCAGAACGAGAGATTTTTACCTTGTCGGCTTGGGGATTCGATCTTGCAACCTTTCGGTTACTAGTATATTGGGAGTAGTGCCTTTCCTCGGCCACGGTGTGTTATATGTGCAAAAGTACTATCTCACAACTCAATGAAACCTTCACTCTTGTGTAGACATTTAGATTCAAAACATACCTATTTGAAAAATACGCTGCGGGATTTTTTGAGTGAGAATTCAGATGACTTTCGAGTAGTAAGACATGTATAAAAGCAACAGATACCATTAATAAGAAGGGGCTAGAAGCCTCTTATATGGTGAGCTACCGAGTGGCTAGGACAGGCAAGCCCTATACTATTGTGGAGGACTTAATTCTTCCTGCTATGCCGAGGATATGTCTGGGACAATGCTGGGGAAATCAAACAACACTGTTTCACGACACATCAGCGACATGGCAAGAGATGTTTTGAAGCAATTTCTGCTTCGCATACAAGGCAGTAAATTCTATTCTATTCTTACAGCTGGATGAGTCAACAGACGTGGCGGGCCTGGCACAGCTCCTGGTATATGTCCGTTAGGTTTATGGGGGGTCAATTAAGGAAGACATCATCTTCTGCAAACACTTGAAACCAGGACAACAGGAGAGGGTATTTTTTAAAGTATTGGACAGCTTTGTGACATCAAACTTTGGTGTTCAAGATGTGTTGGTATCTCTACTGGTGGCGCAAAAGCCATGACAGGGAGACATAGTGGAGTGGTAATTTGCGCGCAAGCAGTTGCTCCCGACGCCACTTGGGTACACTGCAGCATCCAACGAGAGGCTCTTGCTGCCAAAGGAATGCCTGACAGCTTGAAAGATGTTTTGGACACTACAGTGAAAATGGTTAACTTTGTTAAAGTAAGGCCCCTGAACTCTCGTGTATTTTCTGCACTATGCAATGATATGGGCAGCGACCATGTAAAGCTTTTACAAAATTAAGAAGTGCGCTGGTTATTAAGGGGTAAAGTATTGACACGTTGTTTTGAATTGAGAGACGAGCTTGACGTTTTCTTTACTGACCATCATTTTCACTTGTCGCTTGCATGATGACGAGTTTCTCACACGACTGGCTTATCTGGGTTATGTTTTTTCCTCACCTGAATGATCTGAATCTAGGATTACAGGGACTCTCCTCAACTATATTCAATGTGCGGGACAAAACTGAGGCTATGATTAAGAAGTTGGAACTCTTCTCTCTCTGCATTAACAAGGACAACACACAGGTCTTTCCATCATGGTATGATTTTTTTGTGTGCAAATGAACTCAAGCTGACAGACAATGTAAAATGTGATATAGTGAAACACCTGAGTGAGTTGGGTGTGTAATTACGCAGGTGCTTTCCCGAAACAGATGACATAAACAACTGGATTCGTTATCCCTTTCATGCCCTGCCTCCAGTCCACTTACCGATATCTGAACAAGAGAGCCTCATCGAAATTGCAACAAGCGGTTCTGTGAAAATTGAATTTAATCAGAAGCCACTGACAGATTTATGGATTGGGCTGCGCTCAGAGTATCCTGCCTTGGCAAATCGCGTTGTTAAGTCACTGATGCCCTTGCAACCACGTACCTATGTGAGAGTGGATTCTCAGCCCTCACTAGCATGAAAACTAAGTACAGGCACAGACTGTGTGTGAAAAATTATAAGGAGACTCTCCAATACAACCCAACATTGCAGAGTTATGTGCATCCTTTCAAGCACATCATTCTCATTAACCTGTGGTGAGTTATAAACAATTTTTGATGAACAAATGAAGTTTTATATGTAAGATGGCTAAATAAAGAGCAAAATTATTGATTATTATTATATTATTATTTGTGCCCTGGTCCCATAAGAGCTTTATCACTTCCCACGAGCCGAGTTGTGACAAAAACTCACTTGCTTCATGACTCTCAGCGCACTCGTTATGTTATGTTTAATAAATGTATTGTATAGGGTGTGTGTGGCAGGCTTACAATGATGACAAAAAACAACATTTGAGTGTGCCATGACCGTGGTGCTAAAGAAGGTACGCAACTGGAGGTTGAATTTCTGAAGGGGTACGGGACTGTAAAAAGTTTGGGAACCACTGCTCTAAAACAACGTTGGAGGTGGCTTATGCTAGAGAAATTAACATTCAATTATCTGGCAACAGCTCTGTTGGACATTCCTGCAGTCAGCAAACCAATTGCGCCCTCCCTCAAAACTTCAGACATCTGTGGCATTGTGTTGTGTGACAAAACTGCACATTTTAGAGTGGCCTTTTATTGTCCGCAGCACAAGATGCACCTGTGTAATGATCCTGCTGTTTAATCAGCTTCTTGATATGCCACACCTGTCAGATGGATGGATTATTTTGACAAAGGAGAAATGCTCACTAACAGGGATGTAAACAAATTTGTGATTTTGTTTTTGAAAGAAATACGTTTTTTGTGCATATGGAACATTTCTGGGGTCTTTTATTTCAGCTCATGAAACATGGGACCAACACTTTACATGTTGTGTTAATATTTTTGTTCAGTTTATTTCCAGGGTCAGTTCAAATATCATATTTCCAATGTGCAGGGAAAGTGGAGCGATAGTAGAGCATGAACCTGCAGGAGCGAGTCACTGTTTTGATGTTTGCAGAGAACGACAGGCTGTTTGCCAGGGTCACGCCAAGGTTCTTTGCACTCTGGTAGGATGCAGGCCACACTGTGACGGAGAAGTCTTAGAGCGTGCAGGTCTTCCCGGGGAGGAAGAGCACAAATTGAGAGAGATTTTTTTTTTTTTTACAGAATTTCTGAATGTTGTCTTAAACTGAAGGGATAGCATCTGTAGGCCTAGTGTGTAGTGTAGTGTAGTGTAGTGTAGTGTAGTGTGTAGCGTGTGTAGTGTAAATGGACAAACTCGTCATTCTGGAAGTCACTTTTAAAGCTTCTTAAAGCTGGGTCAAGTACAAGTGTTGGTTTAGGATTACTTTTTTTTGCTCTAGTTTCCACTGTTTAAAAAAATAATAATAATCTAAAATTACTCAGTCTATAGGTTGAGTAGATGATCAAGGTTAGCAAATCTGTGCCGAGCTTTGCTCAGATCGAGCCTTCTGAACACATCTTAGGACAGTGTTTTTTCTAGGACAGCGGTGATGCGGAAGCTGTAGTCTCTCTACAGACGGGTTGCTCCCGGCAGTGTAGTACCAATGCGTCAGCTTAACCGTATGTAGAAGTTCCAGCAGTTGAGACAGACGGGACGAGTCGGAAATGGGAAGCATGTCACCCGGTAACATCACTGGCGTATCCGCTTGTTGCACCTCGCTACACATCAGCACAAGTCCTGCCCGCATTTCAAGCCCCGACAACCCAAACTCATAATTTGTTGGGAGTTGTCGGTCTCCCCAGATTTTTTTCTCCCTTTCGAAATGTCAGAGAGAAGCCGACATCCGACCCATAACTTGTGCTGTTGCCTAACTTACAATGCTCCAAGGTCTGGTATATCCAAGACTACGGATGCAGTCGGACAACTAAATCTGTGAGTTTACTGAATCATCTGATGACTGTAGTTTTTAACAGATGCTCAAACAATGTTCCTGCTGATCTTTTCATTTCCCGTCTGTGTGCTACAATAGATTCAACAAGACTTTTTACATCATGGTTCACCTCATAAACCTGTTCCAGCATAATCTCATTCTGGGAACCCAGAGCCAAATATCACATTATTCGGTAACAGAACATCAGGGTTAGGAGGTTAGTGGGACACAAGCATTTCCTAGTTTAGCAGGCATAAGATTATAACTGTTTGCTAAGGAGAGTCGAGGTACTTTCTATCGTGCTTTCATGATAAATGGCAGACATGGAACAAACATATTGGAGTGAAAAGTAGTTCACTATATAGGGAATAGGGTGCCATTTTGGGATGTACCTTACCTGGTAACCTCTCTCTTAGATCTGAAATATTCAAAAGCTCAAATAGTAACAGTTTTGATTGGCTTCAACACAAATACCCTTGAATATGTTGCAGGTAGTTACTTCCTGTGTTGATAATTCTGTGGTTGCTCACTGAGTAGTGTTCTGGTTACTTATCGATTGTTCTCTCACTTTCTCTCTCCCGTCTCCCTTCTATATCTTACCCTCTCTCTTTATCCCCCCCCCTCTCTCTATCCCCCTCTTTCTTCCTCTTCATCTGTGTCTCTTGCTCTCCCTCCCTCTTCCCCCTCCCTCTCCTCCATTCCTTTCCCCCTTCTATCCCTCCCTCTAGGTGGTGAGTCGTGTGGCAGCCCAACAAGGCTTTGACCTGGACCTAGGCTACAGGCTGCTGGCTGTGTGTGCTGCTAACAGAGACAAGTTCACGCCCAAGTCTGCAGGTAAGAGACACGGCAAAAAGACTGACTAAATAACAGGGAAATATCAGGGTCATGTTCATTAGGGCAACGTTTTGCAACGTTTCTTATTGGACAGATGCAGGTCATCCCGTCCTGTTGCAATTTGTTTTCTTCTGTTTGGTGCCAAATGTACCCAGGTGAAATAGGACTGTAAAATAAAGTGTTACCCGCGCCATGATGAAGTGCAGGCTAGGAAGTCACTGTATGTGACACAGCTAGTGTTGAACACCCCAGGCCCAACGTTTCAATCTTTTAGGAGGCCTTTTGTGTGAATTGTTCTCAGTCTGAGTTCATAAGGTAGATTATTGCATTTACTGTACAGTTGAAGTTGGAAGTTTACATACACCGTAGCCAAATACATTTAAACTCATTTTTTTTTCACAATTCACAACAGTTAATCCTAGTAAAAATTCCCTGTTTTAGGTCAGTTAGGATCACCACTTTATTTTAAGAATGTGAAATGTCAGAATAATAGTGGAGAGAATGATTTATTTCAGCTTTTACTTCTTTCATCACATTCCCAGTGGGTCAGAAATGTACATACACTCAATTAATATTTGGTAGCATTGCCTTTAAATTGTTTGACTTGGGTCAAAAGTTTCAGGTAGCCTTCCACAAGCTTCCCACAATAAGTTCTTCCTGACAGAGCTGGTGTAACTGAGTCAGGTTTGTAGGTCTCCTTGCTCGCACACACTTTTTCAGTTCTGCCCACACATTTTCTATTGGATTGAGGTCAGGGCTTTGTGATGGCCACTCCAATACCTTGACTTTGTTGTCCTTAAAACCATTTTGCCACAACTTTGGAAGTATGCTTGGGGCCATTGTCCATTTGGAAGACCCATTTGCAACCAAGCTTTAACTTCCTGACTGATGTCTTGAGATGTTGCTTCAATATATCCACATCATTTTCCTGCCTCGTGATGTCATCAATTTTGTGAAGTGCACCAGTCCCTTCTGCAGCAAAGCACCCCCACAACATGATGCTGCCACCCCCGTGCTTCATGGTTGGGATGGTGTTCTTCGGCTTGCAAGCCTCCCCCTTTTCTTCCAAACATAACAATGGTCATTATGGCCAAACAGTTCTATTTTTGTTTCATCTGACCAGAGGACATTTCTCCAAAAAGTATGATCTTGTCCCTATGTGCAGTTGCAAACCGTAGTCTGGCTTTTTTATGGCGGTTTTGGAGCAGTGTGTTCTTCCTTGCTGAGCGGCTTTTCAGGTTATGTCGATATAGGACTGGTTTTACTGCACCAAAGTACGTTAATCTTTGTCAAGCAAAGAGGCACTGAGTTTGAAGGTAGGCCTTGAAATACATCCACAGGTACACCTCCAATTGACTCAAATGATGTCAATTAGCCTATCAGAAGCTTCTAAAGCCATGAATTTTCCAAACTGTTTAAAGGCACAGTCAACTTAGTGTATGTAAACTTCGGACCCACTGGAATTGTGATGCAGTGAATTATAAGTGAAATAATCTGCAAACAATCGTTGGCAAAATGACTTGTGTCATGCACAAAGTAGATGTCCTAACTGACTTGCCAAAACAATAGTTTGTTAACAAGAAAATGTGTGGAGTGGTTGAGAAACAAGTTTTAATGACTCCAACTTAAGTGTATGTAAACTTCCGACTTCAACTGTGTCTATAAGGTTGTCTGATCACATCCTGGTCACAGAAATGGCTTGCAAGTTTTAACCAGAGCTCTGTGGGCCCATGTCAAAAGAGTTGCACTTTGTAGGGAATAAGGTGCTATTTGGAACATAATGGTCATATTTTAGGGCTTCTGTGGTTTTGTTCATTTCTGCCTTCTTTAAACTGCTTGTACAGTATCTCAGACATGACGTATGGCCAGAGTACATTATAACAGAGAGTATTTATAGTAGCTATTAATCTTTAATGTGCCATTGAGAAGAGCTGTCCGGATGGCCGGCAGCCTCACAGAAAACAGTCAACTCGACAGTCTCTACACACACACACGCACACAAACACACACACACACGCAAACACAAATGTGCACACACAACACACACACACACTACAGTAATGCTGTCCTCAGACACTTTGCCTTTCAAATCCAATTCCTCCAATCCATACCCCATTCTTCCTCATAGTGTCCATTTGTCGGAGTGAAATCTGGATAGGCAGGGACGAGGGAGAGAGAGATGGATGGATGGGTGGAGAGGTAGAAAAAGCCTGACAAAGCCATAACCAGTCAGAATAAAGATAAGGGGATGGTTGAAAGAACTTTGAGTAAACATGAATTTGATTGGCTTGTTTTTTGTGGTAAATATTTGGAATTTCGGCATTATGTGCTAGCATGTACAGTTGAAGTCGGAAGTTTACATACACTTAGGTTGGAGTCATTAAAACTCGTTTTTCAACCACTCCACAAATGTCTTTTTAACCAACTATAGTTTTGGCAAGTCGATTAGGACATCTACTTTGTGCATGACACAAGACATTTTTCCAACAATTGTTTACAGACAGATTATTTCACTTATAATTCACTGTATCACAATTCCAGTGGGTCAGAAGTTTACATACACTAAATTGACTGTGCCTTTAAACAGCTTGGACAATTCCAGAAAATTATGTCATGGCCTTATAAGCTTCTGATAGGCTAATCGACATCATTTGAGTCAATTGGAGGTGTACCTGTGGATGTATTACAAGGCCTACCTTCAAACTCAGTGCCTCTTTGCTTGACATCATGGGAAAATCAAAAGAAATCAGCCAAGACCTCCGAAAAATAATTGTAGACCTCCACAAGTCTGGTTCATCCTTGGGAGTGATTTCCAAATGCCTGAAGGTACCAGATTCATCTGTACAAACAATAGTATGTAAGTATAAACACCATGGGACTACGCAGCCGTCATACCTCTCAGGAAGGAGACACGTTCTGTCTCCTAGAGATTAACGTACTTTGGTGCGAAAAGTGCAAATCAATCCCAGAATAACAGCAAAGGACCTTGTGAAGATGCTGGAGGAAACAGGTGCAAAATTATCTATATCCACAGTAAAACTAGTGGATATAGTCGACCAGGTTTGGTCCTATGTCGACCAAACCTGAATGGCCGCTCAGCAAGGAAGAAGCCACTGCTCCAAAACATAAAAAAGACAGATTATGGTTTGCAACGGCACATGGGAACAAAGATCGTACTTTTTTGAAGAAAACTGTTTGGCCATAATGACCATCGTTATGTTTGGAGGGAAAAGGAGGAGGCTTGCAAGCCGAAGATCACCATCCCAACCGTGAAGCACGGAAAATGACCCCAAGCATACTTCCAAAGTTGTGGCAAAATGGCTTAAGGACGACAAAGTCAAAGTATTGGAGTGGCCATCACAAAGCCCTGACCTCAACCCTATAGAAAATGTGTGGGCAGAACTGAAAAAGCGTGTGCGAGCAAGGAGGCCTACAAATCTGACTCACTTACACCAGCTCTGTCAGGAGGAATGGGCCAAAATTCACCCAACTTATTGTGGGAAGCTTGTGGAAGGCTACTCGAAACGTTTGACCCAAGTTAAACAATTTATTAAAGGCAATGCTACCAAATACTAATTGAGTGTATGTAAACTTATAACCCACTGGGACTGTGATGAAAGAAATAACAGCCGAAATAAATAAGTCTCTCTACAATTCTTCTGACATTTCACATTCTTAAAATAAAGTGGTGATCCTAACTGACCTAAGACAGGGAATTTTTACTTTGATTAAATGTCAGGAATTGTGAAAAACTGAGTCTAAATGTATCTATATGTGTACACACAACAGAATTACATTTCTCCATTTCATCTCTCATGCCTCAGTGCTCATCCGTAGAGAGCATTTCCAAAATCAACTGTTTCTATTCTTTCTTCTCTTGAAATAGTATAATTCCTTAGTGGTTGATCCACCTATTAGAAGAACCCAAGCACACAGACAGACAGGCAGACGTTAGTTTATATGCCTAGGTCTATTCCCTTCACCTGTTTCTGTACTGATGGAATAATGTGACTGTCGTCCAGGGCTCAAGTTGAACTGTGTGGTCTGTCTGACAGTTTAAATCATCTCCAGGCCTTGTGATGGCTCTGGGATCTTGTTGAAAGAATCCAGCCTGGACCTGGGCCTGATGCATCCCAAATGGCCCCCTATGCACTATGGGCCCTGGTCAAAAGTGCTACAGTGAATAAGGCTCCATTTTGGACACAAACTAAAATGTGGGTACAGGCGAATAGGTGGTGGGCTGAAGCCTTAAAACACAAAGTTGATCGATCCCCGTCGAGGGAGGAGCAGATTATTTTGTACATGACAATAAACAATTCTTATGACTATAAGATTTGTTGGCACCTTCATTTCTTGCACATTTTTTCTCATAAAAAATATATTTCAACACATGGCCGCTCAGGCAAATTTGCTAAACAACTAAACTTGGAACCAATCAGAACTCCCATACATACCCCTCTTGATGAAGGCAGCCAATGTACGGCTTCTATCTACGATGTAAACACAGCTTCATGTAACAACACAAGCTGCTGTCTGATGAAGAATAACCAATATAGCTAGCTAGCTCCCCAAATGAAATAAGATAAATATCTGTTTTGAGGGCACTTGAAATATGCAGCATGCAATATGAATTGTCTTGATCATATGAAGAGGTAATTCCATTGATCATTTAGGCAATTTCTTGAACGCTAGCCAATGTTAGTTTGACTAGCCTAGCCAGCTACTGTTAATGTCATTTTGTGTTTCATTAGCTAGCTATCGCTCTGTCAGATAATTCAATTGTTGAATCATGTTTTGGCCTGATTATATTTCTCATTTCAATGATCTAGCTGCAGGCTTAAAATAAATGTTCAATCAGACACTTTGTAAAGAAACCCAAATCAGAGCATGTAGATAGAAAGATGTGTGCCTGTCATGTATGTTAGAATGGAGGTTTAGAAATGACAGTTGCATATCGATATTAGTCATATGGCATAGCCTACATGGACAGTGCCTTCAGAATGTATTCATACCCCTTGATTTATTCCACATTTTGTTGTGTTACAGCCTGACTTCAACATTTTTTTTTGTAACACTTTACTTGACACTTAGTAACACTTTATGATATGGTCATAACCATGTCATAATATGTCATAACAGCTGACATAACTTGTTATAATATGGTCATAACACTGTCATTACCCATATATTTACACCTGATGTGACATATATTGCATTATTTTATGTCTGGTTATGACACCTACATTTCCCTGCCAAGAAGTTTCCTTTCATTCTAAAGCTTGTTTTATTGTTTTATGAAGTCATGTTTTTACACTTTATGACACTATCAAGAAGCATTATGACCACCTGTGTCACTTTACTTGGACTAAGGAAATGCACTTTATGACACTGTCAAGAAGCATTATGACCATCAGAGTCATATAAGCAAGATAGACCTATCACGTACATACCCTTATATCAGTCATCAGTCAAAAAGAGGGTGTCTTGTCCTGCTCCTGAAATCTGCTCCTGCATTCATCCCAGTCATCAGCAACAGGGCATTGGGGTATGTGCATGTCTGACATCAGTGTGTGTGTGCAATTACAATGCTAATTCAACATGGTCAATTTCAGAAAATGTTATAAAACATAAAAATACCGTTGACAAGTAGTCTATGTGTAAGGGTGTGTGTGCTGGTGGCAGGGAAGTCAGGCGCAGGAGATCGAACTTGGTATAAACGGAGCAGTATAATAAGTGCTCAAAAACTCTGAAAACCAAAATATACAAAATAAAACAAGTGGGTACAAAACCCGTGGCACACCAGAACATAATTTACACAATGCTAACAAACAAACACTCACCGACAAGGACAATGAGGGGGAACAGAGGGGTGAATACACGACATGTAATGAATGGGATTGGAACCAGGTGTGATACAAGACAAGACAAAACCAAAGGAAAATGAAAAGAGGATCAGCGATGGCTAGAAGGTCGGCGACTTCGAACGCCGCCCGAACAAGAAGAGGGACAAACTTCGGCGGAAGTCGTGACACTATGGTGTAATAGAATGTTTTGCCTTGTGTGGAAGGGTTTTGTGGATTTGAAAACTCTTATGTAGGTGTCATAACCAGCCATAAAATAACTACCATGGTAGGTTTTGTGAGTTTTGACACTTATGTAGCTGTCATAACCAGCCATAAAATAACCATAAAATAACGCAATACATAACACATCAAGTTGTGACCATATTATGACAGGTTATGACAAGTTATGTCAGCTGTTATGACGTATTGTGACATGGTTATGACCTTGTCTTAAAAAAATTGCACCCATCTACACACAGTACCCCATTATGCCAAAGTGAAACCTTGGTTTTCTCCAGACCTGACTGCCCTTGACCAGCACAAAAACATCCTGTGGCAATCTGCATTAGCATCAAGTAGCCCCTGTGATATGCAACTTTTCAAGTAAGTTAGGAACCAATATACACAGGCAGTTAGGAAAGCTAAGGCTAGCTTTTTCAAGCAGAAATTTGCATCCTGTAGCACAAACTCAAAAAGGTTCTGGGACACAGTAAAGTCCATGGAGAATAAGAGCACCTCCTTCCAGCTGCCCACTGCACTGAGGCTAGGAAACACTGTCACCACTGATACATCCACTATAATTGAGAATTTCAATAAGCATTTTTCTACGGCTGGCCATGCTTTCCACCTGGCTACCCCTACCCCGGTCAACTGCCCTGCACCCCCTACAGCAACTCACCCAAGCCTCCCCATTTCTCCTACACCCAAATCCAGATAGCTGGTGTTCTGAAAGAGATGCAAAATCTGGACCCCTACAAATCAGCATGGCTAGGCAATCTGGACCCTCTCTTTCTAAAATGATCTGCCGAAATTGTTGCAACCCCTATTTACTAGCCTGTTCAACCTCTCTTTCGTATCGTCTGAGATTCCCAAAGATTGGACAGCAGCCGTGGTCATCCCCCTCTTCAAAGGGGGAGACACTCTAGACCTAAACTGCTACAGACCTATATCTATCCTACCCTGCCTTTCTAAGGTCTTCAAAAGCCAAGTTAACAAACAGTTCACCGACCATTTCGAATGCCACCGTACTTCTCCTCTATGCAGTCTGGTTTCCGAGCTGGTCATGGGTACACCTCAGTCATGCTCAAGGTCCTAAACGATATCATAACCACCATCGATAAGAGACAATACTCTGCAGCCGTATTCATCGACCTGGCCAAGGCTTTCAACTCTGTCAATCACCACATTCTTATCGGCAGACTCAACAGCCTTGGTTTCTCAAATGATTGCCTCGCCTGGTTCACCAACTACTTCTCTGATAGAGTTCATTGTGTCAAATCAGAGGGCCTGCTGTCTGGACCTCTGGCAGTCTCTATGGGGGTGCCACAGGGTTCAATTCTCAGGCCGTCTCTCTTCTCTGTATACATCAATGATGTTGCTCTTGCTGCTGGTGATTCTCTGATCCACCTCTACGCAGACGACGCCATTCTGTATACTTCTGGCCCTTCTTTGGACACTGTGTTAACTAACCTCCAGACGAGCTTCAATGCCATACAACTCTCCTTCCGTGGCCTCCAACTACTCTTAAATGCCAGTAAAACTAAATGCATGCTCTTCAACCGATCACTGCCCGCACCTGCCCACCCGTCCAGCATCACTACTCTGGACGGTTCTGACGTAGACTATGTGGACAACTACAAATACCTAGGTGTCTGGTTAGACTGTAAACTCTCCTTCAAACTCACATTAAGCATCTCTAATCAAAATTAAGTCTAGAATCGGCATCCTATTTCGCAACAAAGCATCCTTCACTCATGCTGCCAAACATACCCTTGTAAAACTGACCATCCTACCGATCCTCGACAAAATAGCCTCCGACACTCTACTCAACAAATTGAATGCTTTCTATCGCAATGCCGTCCGTTTTGTCACCAAAGCCCCATATACCACCCACCACTGCGACCTGTACGCTCTTGTTGGCTGGCCCTCGCTTCATACTTGTCGCCAAACCCACTGGCTCCAGGTAATCTACAAGTCTTTGCTAGGTAAAAAAGTATTTAGTCAGCCACCAATTGTGCAAGTTCTCCAATTTAAAAAGATGAGAGAGGCCTGTAGTTTTTGCCCCACTGTTTATATATTTTTTTAAATGGGAGAACCTGCCAGAGGAACAATAGTTTCTGCAAGACTTCACCAATCTGAGATTTATGGAAGAGTGGCCAGACGGAAGCCACTCCTGAGAAAAAGGCACTGGACAGAACGCCTGGAGTTTTCAAAAAGGCACGTGAAAAACTCTGAGAGCATAAGACAAAAAATGATGAGGTCTGATGAGGCAAAAATGTAACTATTTGACCTGAATGCAAAACGCTATGTCTGGAGAAAATTTGCCACAGGTCGTCACCTATCTATCACCATCCCTACCGTGAAGCATTGTGGTGGTAGCATCATGCTATGGGGAAGCTTTTCAGTGGCAGAGACTGGTAAGGATAGAGAGAACAATGAATGGAGCCAAATACAGGCAAATCCTCAATGAGAACCTGCTTCACAGTACAAGCGATCTAAGACTGGGGTCACCATCCGAAGCCTAATTAATAACTTCACCATGCTCAAAGGAATATTCAGCATCGTTGCCCATCTTTGTGAGGTTTTGAAAAACCTCCCTAGTCTTTGTGCTTGAATTTGTTCTTGAAATTCACTACTTGATTGAGGGACCTTACAGATAATTGTATGTGTGGGGTACAGAGATGGGGTTGTCATAAAATGTTAACCACTATTATTGACCACGGAATTAGCACATCTAACTTATTATGTGATTTGTTAAGCACATTTTTACTCCTGAAATTATTTAGACATGCCATAACAAATGGGTTGAATACTTATTGACTCAAGACATTTCAGCTTTTCATTTTTTATTATTTAAAAATCAATTCTACAAACAAAAGTCTACTTTGACATTATGTGTCACGGACATTAGATCGGTGACACAAAATGTCAATTTAATCCAATTTAATCCAATTTTAAATTCAGGCTGTAACACAATTTTGGGGGGGGAAAGTAAAGGGGTGTGAATACTTTCTGAAGGTAATGTATCTGCTCCTGGTAGCTTGCAACAGATCTTCTTGTTGTAACTAGCAAGTTAGCTACATTACTAAGGTTCCTGTGCTCTAAGTTAGGAGTCATTTTACAGCTTAGGTTGATGGTATCACATTTCACTCAACAGTTAGATTGCAGCTTGTCGGACGGAGATTTCTTTCGAGTTGTCACCACCAGCTGTCACCACCACCTGCCTCAGATACAGATTATGTGATTGGTAGACGTAATCAGCAGAGATAGTTCACAAGTTTTGATTGGTTTATAGTTTAGTACTCGGCGGTGTTTGCCTGTTCAGCTAGCGAACATAAAAGTAAATATTTTGAAAACATTTACAAGAATTTACATTGCCAACAAACGGAAATGTGTTCAGAATAAATAAATATACACAATATGTATTAAAAAAAACAACAACAAAAAAACAGCTCCTCCCTCGACAGAGATCGATTATCTCGAAAACTAAAGCGGCCCACCACCTAGAAGGAAAGCTGTTTATGCACAGAGACTAATGGGAGATGTCCTGAAAGGAATTATACATAAGTAGGGAATGAAGAAAGAGAGGGAAGGATGGGAGGGAGGAGAGTTAGGGATGGAGATATGATGCTGGGAGTGAGGGAGGGAGGGAGAGAGAGAGAAACGGAGGGGGAGAGAGAGAGACTGGGAGGGATGGGGAGAGGGAGAGAGAGATGGGAGATGTGATGAAGGCAGATGAGCCTCAGACTGTTCTCACTCAGACAGCCAACATCCATCTTACCTCGGTTGCAAGGACGTCTGTCTGAGGAACCAGACAAGAGGGCGACGGTCGCAGAACACACACAAATACACACAGACACTCTTAAGGCCTCTATGTGAGGCTGGACTAGATGATGCACCAGCCCATCACCAGCACGGCCTGTATGTGTGTGTGTGTGTTTTGTGTGCCTGTGTGCCTGTGTGCACTTGCGTGCAAGTGTGTGTGTGTCTTCGTGCACATAAAGTGCAGCCCCAGCACAATCCCCTGACAGCCAGGCTGGCGACAGAGGGTCCCACATCTGACACCTGAGAGCTCAGAAGGAGAGCAGGAGTCTGAGGTCCACTCTGGCCATCTCTGGGGAGGGGAGGGGCCAGCCTGGTCCTCCAGCTCCGCTCTGTATGCTGATCAATCAAACAGTGACAGGATGGTTATTACAGTGGAGATGTTCAAATGGAAAGAGATTGTCTGTACCCTTATAGGCCAAGTATCCATGAAAATGCTAGATACTTCAAATATTACAAATGTTAACTTTACCTCTGTTTGTAGAGGCTGTATTAGGCCTAATGTAAGCAGCCTGTTTGCCTAGGACTATGTGGCGTGTGTGCATAGTCATATTATTTAGTGTGTACGCCTATGTTTGTGTATGTGTGTGTATGTGTGTGTGTGTGTGTGTGTTTGTGTTTGTGTGTGTGTATATGCGTGTGTGTGGTGGTAAGGATGAGCTGTCTGGGGTTTGTGACCTCTCAGAGTGAGAGATTAACCTGCCGCATTAATCTGCGATTAGTCAGAGAAGAGACTGAGATCCTATTGGGCTAGCATTAGTTTACTGTGAGCGTACAGTACACTCCCCTATGTACTTATTTGGACAGTGTAGCTAAATCTTTTAATTTGTCTCTATACTCCAGCATTTTATATGTTTTATGAGGCAACAGTACAGAATGTCACCTTTTATTTGAGTGTATTTTCATACACATCTGTTTCACTGTTTTGGATATGAAATAACTTTGTATCTATTCCCCCATTTGAAGGTGTCATAAGTATTTGGACAAAAGTTTAGTATGTGGTCCCATATTCATAGCACGCAATGACTACATCAAGCTTGTGACTCTACACATTTGCTGGATGCATTTGCAGTTTGTTGTGGTTGTGTATCAGATTATGTTGTGCCCAATAGAGATGAATGGTAAATAATGTATTGTGTCATTTTGGAGTCATTTTATTGTACATAACAATATAATCTGTTTCTGAACACTATATCAATGTGGATTCTACCATGATTACGGATAATCATGAATGAATCGTGAATAATGATGAGTGAGAAAGTTACAGATGCATAAATATCACACCCCCCCCCCCCCCCCCCCCGAAAAAAAATGCTAACCTCCCCTGTTATTGTAATGGTGAGAGGTTAGCATGTTTTGGGGGCATGATCTTTTGTGCATCTGTAACTTTCTCACTCATCATTATTCACGATTCGTTCATGATCATCTGTAATCATGTTAGCGTCCATATTCTGTACTGTTGACCTCATATGAAATATTTGTTCTCAAATCCACAATGTAGGAGTATAGAGCCAAAAATCTAAGTTTTAACTTCACTGCCCAAATAAATATGTAGGGGAGTGTAGCTGCCTCTATCCACACTGTTGTGATAGAATTAGCTGTTAGCATGGCTAACCCACGCAAAAGGCCACCTTGGTGCCACTTCTATTATTAGCTTTGTGTTTGTTACTGTATCCCAGCCTCATCCCCACAGGAGGCCTTTTGCCTCTTGGTCGTCCATCATTGTAAATAAGAATGTGTTCTTAATTGACTTGCCTAGTTAAATTATGGTTAAATAAAAAAAATAAAAAATATATAAAAGTAATATTGGTTGCTGTGGCTGCATTACTAGCTGCAGTTAGCCTTTAGCTGTTAGCCGATGGCTGTTAGCCGATAGATGCTTGCAGTTGCTGTATCTGGGATTACCCAGCTGCAGTTCGCTGTTAGCCGTTAGCCATGGCTGTGGATTACCTGCAGACTGTTCACTTCCCTGCTGGAGAGTCATTAGATAATGGTTATGCAGCCCTACAAAGACCAGAGCTAACCCTAATCCCATTCCTCACAGGAGAGAGCTAACGTTAGCTCTGAGGTGGAGGATGTGCCTGTTGATGGTAGCCTCAACATATCTTAAAATGATAAAAAAGTTACCTAAAAGGTTAGGTCTTCATAGAAAAAATATATTTATTGGCAATGAACTGTTTCAAAAAGGTAGCCTATTCATCTGACTGACTCATTTGCTAGTTATTTATAGCCTTCCTCAGACATATGCCTACAAGGGGAAGTGGATAGACGTAAGGCCCAGAGCATTATGAGGTGTTTCACATGTAGGTGTTGTACTGTGCAGACCAGTGGATATTTATAGTTACCAAACTAGTTCTTGGTTCCTCTCTAGTGGCAGCAGTCAGTCAATCATTCACCTGTCTCAGATCATGTCCGTCCTTTCCTGAAGCTGTCTCTGTGACATTCAGCAAACACATTAGTGTCCCTCAAAATGACAACGCCGACAGACATTTACACCCCTCGCCCATAATGCTCACTGCTTACATATTTGCATGAAGAAATATTTCCGACAACTCCTTTTTTGAATTCCGGAGAGGGGCGTGTTTGGAGTTGTTCTTGGGTTGATTTCAAGGTGTGACCGAGGAGGATTTTTTTTTTTAATGATGCTTTATGTATTATTTCTTTCAACAAGTCATGGCATAACATGTAGGCTAGTGATTACTACCCTACAGTACAGCAGAATGTCAACAGTGTTTGGTTATTGTTGGCAGAGGATACTAAAGGTCGTAGAAAGATGCAGGATCTTGCTTGTTTTCCCTTAAATTAAAAAACGTATAGTTTCTGGCAAATAAATACAAAGTTATCGGATTGGATTCTATTGAATATTGACTGTTTTGCAATAGAGAAGTATTTAATATCACTCATTCAGGGCTTGAATTTGAAACAGCCATGTGACCTTATTCATATATGTACCACAACGAAACTGCCTTTTGGGTTTAGGGGGAGGGGTAGACTATATGGAGAGAGCAAGAGACTGCATGACTAAGACAAGTGTGCAGTTTTAGTTCCTGCATATCTTGATTTTGCAGTCTGCAGTCTGCAGCCAAGTTAGCCAACAGCGATGCTACTCTCTCTTGATTTTCTTCTGACACATTTGCTACTGAGCGATAGAGCTGTACATACAGCTCAGAGACTGTATAAAGCATTAAAGTGAGGGGATAACTCTCCTCCTGTTTCTCTCTCTGCTGCTTGTCACAAATCTATCACTGTCGTCTCTAAAGTGAAATCGAGAGTGTTGGGAAAAGGTATAACTTGGGACAAATAAGGGAGAGAAGGCTGTTAAGGATGTATTTGTTTGGAGTGGAGGGGAAAGGGAGAAGAGAGTAGAGGAGCGGAGAAGGAGAAGGAGAGAAGTTATAACTTGGATGTGAAGGTACAAAAGAGAGGTAGAGAAAAATAATGTCAATTAACTTGGATGTGAAGGGAATATGGGGACAGAGAGAGTTGGCCAGGGTTCTGTATTAGTTGGGAGTGTCCCTCCACTGACTGTCCCCCTCTCTGATCTCAGACGTAAGAAATGTTGAGCAGGCCAGGCATGGCTGTGTGTGGAGAATGTTGGGCCAGTCAGGCCAGGCAGGACTATGGAATGCTGTTAGCACTGAGTAAATCAACAAAGCATGCTCCCTGGGAAATCTGCTGTCGCACGTCAGGGAAAGCAACAAATGCAGCGTGTCAACAGTGACGGATTGCTTCCAGTGTGAGGCAGGCTGTAACTCACAAGCAAAACATATGCTGTACACACACACAAACACACACTCTCTCTTTCACACACTCACTCGTTCTCTGCTCTCTCCCCCTTCTCTGTAATTTCTCTGTTTCCCTGTAGCTGCGTGAGGCAGTGGTAGTTCTCCTTTTTTAGTTCTCCTTTGTTGAGAGAGAGAGAGAGAGAGAGAGAGAGAGAGAGAGAGAGAGAGAGAGAGAGAGAGAGAGAGAGAGAGAGAGAGAGAGAGAGAGAGAGAGAGAGAGAGAGAGAGAGAGAGAGAGAGAGAGAGAGAGAGAGAGAGAGAGAGAGAGAGAGAGAGAGAGAGAGAGAGAGAGAGAGAGAGAGAGAGAGAGAGAGAGAGAGAGAGAGAGAGAGAGAGAGAGAGAGAGAGAGAGAGAGAGAGAGAGAGAGAGCAGTCCTACTACTGCATTATTAACTGATGTTGCTATAGGGCTATTCATAGTGTGTGTGTGTCTGACACTAAGCTTTGCCTCCTTAAATGAGATGATAATAATGATGAAATCACTTTGCAACATAAAAGTAAACTTTTCAAACTAGTAAAACCCTGAAACAGATAAGTGTTCCGTTTTCAAAGGGTACGGAGGAAAATGTTTATTTTACGTGCTTATGATGTTATAATATTTTACATTAGGTGATTCATTGGTTCACATTTACAGTGAAATGTATTTTAAAAGTCATTTTGCTAATGCCAAAGCTGAACTTCAATAGAACAGTGCTGACTTAGCCGGTGTCTTTTGTGGAGGAAAAGTGCAAAGGGAGGATATCACAGCGTACACACCTTGGGTGAAGAACTGTTTCACATTGCACTTTTCACACAGTGAAATGCTGCATCAGACCTCCGTGTGTCAATGATGGCCCTCTGTAGGCCTGTGCGCCCCCTCTCTCTCTCTCTCTCTCTCGCTCTCTCGCTCACTCTTTCTCTGTTTGTGTCTCCCCCTGTCTCTGATGCATTGGCCTTTGGCCAGGATACTGTCTATCTAGCATGTTAGGTCCCACCCACTTCTGCAAGTCAGAAATATGAGCTGGCTGCGTTTTTTTCTCCTTCCTCCCCGCTAGCTAAGTGTCTGTGTGTCTGAGAGAGAGCAAGAGAGAGTTTGTGTGTGTATATGTACATACGTGCCTGTGTGTGTGTTTGTATGCGCGATTGGAGCTTCAGGGGCAGTGCAATGGATCACTAGTGAATAAAAACAAAGAGGCATAAATAACAGCACCACACGACAGAGGTGAGGAGTCCCTGTTTCTACCCCTCTCATTCTCTGACTCTTTCCTTTTCCCTCACTCTCTTCTCTTCCCTTTCCTCCTCTCCCTTCCCTTTCTCTCTCCCTCCTTTCCTCCCTCCCTCCATCCTGTCATCTGTGGAGCCAGTTGGAGCTGGTAGCAGGTACAGCAGGAGGCAGGAACCCATTACTATGGCGCAAGCTCTCTGATTGGCTGAGCCGGGGAGACCGGGAGACTGCTTCTAAATAATAGATGTGCATTGTGCCGACACTGGACAGGAAGGGGAGAGAGAGAGCGAGAGAGAGAGAGAGAGAAAGAGAAAAAACAGAGGCAGAAGGAAGAGGGAGAGACAACAGGGAGAAAGAGAGAGCAAGGGAGAGAGAGAGCGAGAAAAGGGAGAAAGAGAGACCGAGAAGGGGAGGGGAAACAGAGAGGCAGGGGAAGAGGGAGAGAGACAGCAGGGAGAGAAAAAGCAAAAACAGAGTGAAAGATAAAAGAAAGGGCAGAGGAAAGAGAGTTAAAACAAGGGAGAAATAAAATAAGCTAGAGCGTTGCCATTGGCCTCTGTGGGAGCTTAGCTGTGTTCTGACATCAGAGCCTTCTCTCTCTCCCTGTGCCATGACGACAATGAGATGAGACACACTGGGACTTTTCTTGACTCTGGGTAAGTCTGAGAGCGGTGTGTGAATGTGAGTCCGTGTCCGAATACCCGTATTGAGTATGCTAAAATGCCAGGATGTCATACTAATTTTGCCTTTTCATCTAGTACAATTCGCTACACACTATTGAGGAAGAGAATTGTCTTTCGAGACCCACGTGTCTGACAACAGCTGATAATCAGCTGAGGGGACACTGTACCAAAATGAACGAATGGCGGGAATCAACGCAGTTGCGCATTAGATGATGCATTCTCAGTAGGATAAACCTAGTATGTTGATATTTGTAGCTTACTGCATCGTTGTTCTAAATAGTATGTAGTACGATTAGTAGGGTCATTCCATGAAATTAGTTCCTTTTGCGTCCCTTTGATATTTTGAGTGGAAATTGGGCACAAATATTGCATTTTTTGAAAGCATGTTATATTAAATGAAGCGCCCTTTAATATTGACCACATGGAAAATTCTATAAATCTGATTTTGAATATGAATAACGACTTGCCAAGGTGCCAAAATTCAGCATTTTGACATGTCCCTCTGTGCAACCTCTGTGACTTCTAGGAACCCACTTAACCCCAACATTTCTCCACATTTCACCATCATTGTAAAACCCTAGTTATTTTGTTGTTTTGACACTCATTTCTGAAGACTATTGTTTATTTCATGTTATTCATCATACATTTTAAGGTTAAAAAAACAACAACCTGTTCCTCATTTTAAGGTCAACCCTGTTACGTGAACTGAACTCTTGTTTTAATGTGGTGAAACCACTCCCCTTTTTCAATGTTTTATTCAAAGAAACATTGAATATAATAGTCAAATCCTAGTGTAAAAGCAGGTGAGCTGGTTCTACTCTTTTTGGCCATGTTCTGGTGTTTTGTGGTGGAAAACTGTGCAGGTCGAGCATAACACATCAACCCTGATACCCATAGATAGACAGGCTAGAATAACACATCAACCCTGATACCCATAGATAGACAGGCTAGAATAACACATCAACCCTGATACCCATAGATAGACAGGCTAGAATAACACATCAACCCTGATACCCATAGATAGACAGGCTAGAATAACACATCAACCCTGATACCCATAGATAGACAGGCTAGAATAACACATCAACCCTGATACCCATAGATGGACAGGTTAGAATTACACATCAACCCTGATACCCATAGATAGACAGGCTAGAATAACACATCAACCCTGATACCCATAGATGGACAGGTTAGAATTACACATCAACCCTGATACCCATAGATAGACAGGCTAGAATAACACATCAACCCTGATACCCATAGATAGACAGGCTAGAATAACACATCAACCCTGATACCCATAGATAGACAGGCTAGAATAACACATCAACCCTGATACCCATAGATAGACAGGCTAGAATAACACATCAACCCTGATACCCATAGATAGACAGGCTAGAATAACACGTCAACCCTGATACCCATAGATAGACAGGCTAAAATAACACATCAACCCTGATACCCATAGATAGACTGGCTAGAATAACACGTCAACCCTGATACCCATAGATAGACAGGCTAGAATAACACATCAACCCTGATACCCATAGATAGACAGGCTAGAATAACACGTCAACCCTGATACCCATAGATAGACAGGCTAGAATAACACATCAACCCTGATACCCATAGATAGACAGGCTAGAATAACACGTCAACCCTGATACCCATAGATAGACAGGCTAGAATAACACGTCAACCCTGATACCCATAGATAGACTGGCTAGAATAACACGTCAACCCTGATACCCATAGATAGACAGGCTAGAATAACACATCAACCCTGATACCCATAGATAGACAGGCTAGAATAACACATCAACCCTGATACCCATAGATAGACAGGCTAGAATAACACATCAACCCTGATACCCATAGATAGACAGGCTAGAATAACACGTCAACCCTGATACCCATAGATAGACAGGCTAGAATAACACGTCAACCCTGATACCCATAGATAGACAGGCTAGAATAACACGTCAACCCTGATACCCATAGATAGACAGGCTAGAATAACACGTCCACCCTGTTACCCATAGATAGACAGGCTAGAATAACACATCAACCCTGATACCCATAGATAGACAGGCTAGAATAACACGTCAACCCTGATACCCATAGATAGACAGGCTAGAATAACACGTCAACCCTGATACCCATAGATAGACAGGCTAGAATAACACGTCAACCCTGATACCCATAGATAGACAGGCTAGAATAACACGTCAACCCTGATACCCATAGATAGACAGGCTAGAATAACACATCAACCCTGATACCCATAGATAGACAGGCTAGAATAACACATCAACCCTGATACCCATAGATAGACAGGCTAGAATAACACATCAACCCTGATACCCATAGATAGACAGGCTAGAATAACACGTCAACCCTGATACCCATAGATAGACAGGCTAGAATAACACGTCAACCCTGATACCCAGGCTAGAAATGTTTAGTGAAGCTTGCATTCAATTGCCCCTCCCTGTTGCACACAACAAGCTTCCATTCCCTCTGTCACAGGGGGATTTATGGCTGATTTAAGATGAAATCGTCAACCATGTTACAGACAGCCCCGTTACAGTCAGCCCTGTTAAGTTATTTAGCACTTAATAAGCACCTTTTTTTTATTTTTTTTATTTAACATTAGATGAGAAGTGTTTTTTTTTATTAAGTTGAACATGTGCTCTCGGCAGAATATAAAAATTTGGTGAAATAACACTTTTTTTCACCAAGTTACACTACTCAAAAGGCACCTAATTAGTGGAACGACCCAGTACACAGGATGGAGTTTAGGTAAGTAGTAGACAAGCCAGATTTCGGACATGGCCTGTGTGTGTGTGTGCACCACGTGTGAGCGTATCTGTGAGTTGAGCTGTCTGCTTGAAGAGACATCAGAAGGTGTTTGGATGTGTTCATGGTTCTGTGATGTGTGTGTTTGCGTGTGTGCATCTGAGATTATTATGAGTGTGTATGCATGTGTGTGTCAGGCAATCCCAGTCTGGCTTTGGGTTTAAATAGGGTCCCCTGCTGTGGCTCGAGATAAAAGGAGGGTTTTCGTGTCTGAAAGCATGGAAAGACTTAGAATGGAAGTGCCTGATGGCTTCATTGATGGGGAAACTTTGGAATTAGATTTTCTCTCTCCATGTTTTACAACTCAGAACTTGCATGTTTGTTTCCACTACTATAAATGCAACAATGTAAAATCTTAAAGCACTGCAATATGAGTGTGATTCATTATATAAGATTATGATAAATGTAGACCTGTACAGTATATCTATGTCTTGGAGTGGTTCCAGGGGACTATGTCTTGGAGTGGTTCCAGGGGACTATGTCTTGGAGTGGTTCCAGGGGACTATGTCTTGGAGTGGTTCCAGGGGACTATGTCTTGGAGTGGTTCCAGGGGACTATGTCTTGGAGTGGTTCCAGGGGACTATGTCTTGGAGTGGTTCCAGGGGACTATGTCTTGGAGTGGTTCCAGGGGACTGTGTCTTGGAGTGGTTCCAAGGGACTATGTCTTGGAGTGGTTCCAAGGGACTATGTCTTGGAGTGGTTCCAAGGGACTATGTCTTGGAGTGTTTCCAAGGGACTATGTCTTGGAGTGGTTCCAAGGGACTATGTCTTGGAGTGGTTCCAAGGGACTATGTCTTGGAGTGGTTCCAAGGGACTGTGTCTTGGAGTGGTTCCAAGGGACTATGTCTTGGAGTGGTTCCAAGGGACTATGTCTTGGAGTGGTTCCAAGGGACTGTGTCTTGGAGTGGTTCCAAGGGACTGTGTCTTGGAGTGTTTCCAAGGGACTGTGTCTTGGAGCATGACTGCAGCCTAGCAGCACTGCACGGGACAGACAGAGACATATCAGCTGACCAGGGCTTGACCTACTGGGGCCACAGTTTGACTCACTGACCTGAGCTCTGCTTCAGAGAGACTGTCTGATTGTCCAGTAAGATTGTGTAGTACTGGCTGATTGTCCAGTAAGATTGTGTAGTACTGGCTGCTTGTCCAGTAAGATTGTGTAGTACTGGCTGATTGTCCAGTAAGATTGTGTAGTACTGGCTGCTTGTCCAGTAAGATTGTGTAGTACTGGCTGATTGTCCAGTAAGATTGTGTAGTACTGGCTGCTTGTCCAGTAAGATTGTGTAGTACTGGCTGCTCGTCCAGTAAGATTGTGTAGTACTGGCTGCTCGTCCAGTAAGATTGTGTAGTATTGGCTGCTCGTCCAGTCAGATTGTGTAGTACTGGCTGCCCGTACAGTAAGATTGCGTAGTACTGGCTGCCCGTACAGTAAGATTGTGTAGTACTGGCTGCTCGTCCAGTAAGATTGCGTAGTACTGGCTGCTCGTACAGTAAGATTGCGTAGTACTGGCTGCCCGTCCAGTAAGATTGCGTAGTACTGGCTGCCCGTCCAGTAAGATTGTGTAGTACTGGCTGCTCGTCCAGTAAGATTGCGTAGTACTGGCTGCTCGTACAGTAAGATTGCGTAGTACTGGCTGCATGTCCAGTAAGATTGTGTAGTACTGGGAGGACAGTGGGGGATTCATTAAGACACACAGAGTGCAGTCCCCAGTGAACACTGTTGATCTGTTGAGCTGCACTGTTGTTTGTTTCCTGTACATCTAATGTGCTCTATGTCTAACCACTGCAACCACCAGCATCCTCACAGCTAGTTTGTGTGGCCACCCTGTTTCCTCTTCTGTAAGAAGCCTAGGCCGCTGACTTAAAGGGTTACTTCGGGATTTTGGCAATGGGGCCCTTTATCTACTTCCCCAGAGTCAAATGAACTCGTGGATACCATTTTTATGTCTACGTGCAGTCTGAGGGAAGTCGCTAAATTGCACTAGCACAATTGCTTACTAGTGCCTTACTAGTGTTAGCGCAATGACTGGAAGTCATTGTGCTAATGTTAGTTAGTATTGACTCGCAAAACTACCTCTAATTTCCTTAACATAAAAATGGTATCCACAAGTTCATCTGTCATTGCCAAAATCCCATAGTATCCCTTTAGCCTCAGGATATTGTAAATCTTATCCATCTAATGTGTTCTAACCACTGAAACCTCCCGGATCCTCACAGCTAGTGCACGTATGTGTGAGTCTAAAGTTACTGTGCTGTGAAAATGCTATAGTGCAGATGGGAAGGTCCTGACCCCAGGGTTAGTGATTGGATAAGGACATACTTCTAATCATAGCGTATCATGGGTAATTCCTGGCAAAGCATCATATGTCAGTCTCTTAACAGTCTGAATGCAGGTCAGATACTGTACACAGGTCATGACCCCTATGCCTTCACTCTAGGCTACATTGCAATCTGGAAACTAGCGTGATGTAATCCTATCTGTGTGCCCTCTAAAGAATGAAAACTGTACTGTGTTGAAGTCAACCAGAATAAATGTGCATGTATTTTTATTTTTCTACTTAGGGCATCATCCATCATGGCTCTCCACTTCTCTACATATATCTTTGTGTGGTCAATGAAGCATTTCAGACAAATATATTGACTTGGTAGGACTAACAGAACTCTTCATCTCTTATCACTACAGAACTATGACTTTAAACTTCTTTGCCTTTTTAAAGAGCATAGTGCATGGCTATCCATCTCTCTGGATCTCTTTGTCAGTCAATTATTCATATCAAATGCATATAAAGCAAATATATATATCTATGTAGTCTGACCCTATAGGGTGGAAGGGTAGGCTCTCTGCGAGTGATTGGCTTAAATGAGCCTGCGTTTATTTTTTTCTTAGGCGGGCCTAACATCTGTTTTGTGTGTGTGTTTACTTTGAGCCTCGATTGTTTGTGGATTTGGTGGCAGTGCCACACACATAGGGATACAAGACACAGAAATTGCAGACTGCACGTTTAACTTGACTGTTGCTGCTGCATTTTGTGTTTTGTTCGTGATTAACCCCTCCCTCCCCAGTAAAATGTGTAATTTGAACCCTACAGAAACCAACACCTGCAGGAGATGTCAGAGTGACTCAGGTAGCTAACCTCGCTCCATCCCTCCCTCCATCCATCCCTCTCTGGCTCCAGCATCCAACCGCTTATCGTTACTCCACCTCCACCCCTCCATCTGTATGCTCCGTATGCTCACAGAGACCAAATCAAACTCGCACTATGAGAAAACCTGAACAGTTGTGTTTCAGTAAACAAATCAAAAACAGACAGTTGATAAAATGAATGTGATTATTTACCCTGTGCTGGTTTTTCCTGCAGTGTGGTTTTGATTGAATCTGCCCCAGAGTCATGGAGAGGGATTATAAACCCATTGGATGTGCTTCTGGTTGGGCAGAGGCTCTCAGAGAGAGTGGAGGGTCATTAGCTGGGAAGGATATCATTGGCTGCTAAATGGGTTCCATTACGGTTTTGCAGAAGCATGACTTTGTCTGCATCTCGAATGGCACCCGATTCCCTTTTAAGGGCACTATTTTTGACAAAAGTAGTGCACTATATAGGGAATAGGGTTCCATTTTGGATGCAGACTTTTTGATTTCAAGAGGATTAGATGTCCTCTCTCCATATTTCTTATTTTACACACATTATCCTGCCCACATTACACAGCATACTGGCTGGGGCTTTATATAGATTATGATTTCATAGAAATAGCATTTTTTGTCTTGTATCACACGTTGTATGTGTATAGGCTTCTGACAATGCGTGTATTCGGCGTCCAATGTACGGTTTTCATGTTCTGAGAAAGTGTACTGTCTCATATCTGTGTGTACTATGTAGTACTACCTCTATCTGTAGTGTACTGTATGTGAGCTGATCTGCATGTGTGTCTATATCAGAGTGTTGTGAGTATTGTGGGCTGCACAGTCAAGCCTGTAATATAGGCTAGTCTGTGACATCACTGCTTTCTGCATTCATCCATACTGTACGTTCAGTGGAAATGTGTGGTCTGGTCTTTCAAACTTGCTGTTTATCATGTACAAGTGCTGAGACATTGCAGTGTCAACAACAGAGAGAAAGATATAATGATGTCGTCATGTGGACTGTACCTTTAACTGTAGAAGAGGAGAATATCCACTAGCTAAATTACCTGAGTCATCCAGCCTGTGTGAACAGCAGGAAGTGTAACCCGGGGCAACAGGCTGCTGTTTCCATTAACTAATGATAGAGGGCAAGTCCTCCATTACAAGGAAACTCCGAATGCTAATTACTGTAGAACAGAGGGAGAAAGAAAGAGACAGAGTGAGAGAGAGTGAGGATACTAGCAGAGTACTTAACCCTTCCGTGACTACTTTTGACCAGAACTCTATGGGTGTAAATAGCAGTTTGCCAGGTCTTGCGACAGGCTGGGCGTGCGGAGGGAGGACGGAGGTGGTGATTAAGTGGGGAGATAAGCTCTCTGTAATGGCAGGGTGGAATAATTCCACTTTAAGTAGGAGGGCTGAGTCTCTCCTCCCTCTGGCTCTGGCAGAAACCTGCTGGGAGCCTGAGACTGACTTCTCAGAGATTGGCTCAATGTGGCTCAGTCTGCTCTGCTGTGGTCAACTCTCCTCTTCTCATTTCTTCTCTTCTCTCTCCTCTCCTTTATGCATGGCTCAATTAAGGCTTTGCTGTTTGATCTCAAACACCTTTTGAGCTTATTTTCTGTGTTAAGATGTTAGACATTAAGTCCATAACTCTGCTTATGTACAGTGCATCACACACCATTCATAATGATGTTTGCCTGCAGCCTGATGGAGCAGACAGTTGAAGATGACTGAGAACGCTGAGCAATCTGATTAGTCATTGGGGACGAGGGGAGGAAGAGGGGGTGAAAGAAAGAGGAGGGGAGAGGACGGGTATACGCTCTAACCCATATCCATCTCTCTCTCTTTCTCTCTCTCTGTCTCCATCTCTCCATCTCCATCTCTCCCTCTCTCTCTTTTCCCACCCCCCTCTCTCTCGCTCTGCATGTTACCATTCCTCTTCAGAAAGCCAGAGGACTCTCTTCTAGAGCGATCAGAGCTGATGTACTGCAGATAAACACTGTGTGATTCATTCCATCAGTCACTGAGATCTCCACTGGCAAACAGACAGCAACAGACAGGCTGGGATTACTGTGTTAGGGTGCCTCAATGTGGCAGGAGGCAGAACTGCAGTCCAACTTGAAGAGTGAGAGGCAGCACTCAAATGTAGTGGGCAGAACATAGTCAGAGAGTTGAGGAATCAATTGAGATAGTTTAGATGAATAGTTCTGATCAAGCATTTTTGATGGGCAATTGTTTGTTTGTTTTTCTGATGGCAGAAGTGGCTGTGGAGACTTTCAGAGTCCAAATCATTTTGCTGAAGTAGTCAGGAAAACAATATCATAGGATCCTAATGTTTGGTAATAGAAACTGACTTACTTCAAACTGACTTATTGGAGACATACTAAAGACTGTTTTAGCAGACCGACAGACTGTAGTTAAAGTGTAAAGTTGTATATGTAGACTGACGTGTGTGTGTTTCCTACATTATTAGACTGGCACGTGTGTGTGTGTGTGTGTGTGTGTGTGTGTGTGTGTGTGTGTGTGTGTGTGTGTTCACTACATTATTAGACTGACACATGAGTGTGTGTGTGTGTGTTTCCTACGTGATTAGGCTCACACATGAGTGTGTGTGTTTCCTACATTATTAGACTGACACGTGTGTGTGTGTGCTTCCTACATTATTAGACTGACACGTGTGTGTGTGTGTGTGTGTTTCCTACATTTTTAGACTGACACGTGTGTGTGTGGTTCCTACATTATTAGACTGGCACGTGTGTGTGTGTGTGTGTGTGTGTGTGTGTGTGTGTGTGTGTGTGTGTGTGTGTGTGTGTGTGTGTGTGTGTGTGTGTGTGTTTCCTACATTATTAGACTGACACACGTGTGTGTGTGTGTGTGTGTGTGTGTGTGCGTGCGTGCGTGCGTGTGTGTGTTTCTTACGTTATTAGACTGACACACGTGTGTGTGTGTTTCCTACGTTATTAGACTGACACATGAGTGTGTGTGTGTGTGTGTTTCCTACGTTATTAGGCTGACACGTGAGTGTGTGTGTGTGTTTCCTACGTTATTAGACTGACACATGAGTGTGTGTGTGTTTTTCTTTCCCGTAGCCCTGCTGTCATCGTGGTGCGAGGAGCTGGGTCGCCTCCTGCTGTTGCGTCACCAGAAGAGCAGACAGAACGAGTCCCCTCAGGGCAAAGTCCCCATGCAGCCCAGCATAAACACCATGAAACCCCCTGGAGGACTCTCACATGGGTCAGTGTGTGTTTCTGTGTCCCCTCCGTCCGTCTGTCAGTGTGTACTTTGCTGCATATGTTTTCTGTTTTACACAAAAGCAGACATTGTCACTTTCATTTTCACTTACACAACAGGTGTGAACATGTCATTTAAACACACACTCCCTCATTGGTTCCCTGGTTTAAACTGGATCGTTCATGTTCATTTTAACAATGTTTACCTAAATCTCAGTTTCCTCCCCCCTCAAAGTAAGCTATATAAATCATGCCCTATGTTCTATTTAACCTAGAATATCCTCCTTCCAGTCCATTCTCAAATAAATACATGTACTGAGTTTTTCTCTTCATGAAAGTGAGCTAAGACAAGCTTAGCAGAGCTAGCTTGGAGGATAGGAACAGACATACACGCTAGGGCTGAGAATTGCTAGGGATCTCACAAAACGATATAATCACAATACTTAGGTGCTGATACTGTATTGCGATTCTCTCATGATTCAATGTGCACTGCGATTTGATGTTCCAAACATATTGCTCACGGTATGTCTGCTGCAGAGGGACAAGCGAGAGCCATGAGAACACGGGTTTTGATCGGTCACGGAAATACAAGTGGAGATCAAGCTATGAAAGAAAATGACTGGTGTTTTAGTGCAGGTGCAGCCAACTAGCACAACAATTATTTTGCGATATTGTCAAAATACGATATATCATAAAAAATGGCGGCAGGTAGCCTAGCGGTTAGAGTGTTGGACTTGTAACCAAAAGATCGAATCTTTTCGTTCTGTGCTTGCCCCAATTCCAAACCTGGCTGCCACAATTCTGCTCTGCGCTGGGCATCTTGGGAGGTGTTCTACCTCCTTGAAGATACTAGTATATTGGGTCCCTTCCAACACCACAGCTATGTGTGTGTGTGTGTGTGTGAAAACATACTCCGTCTGTCTCTCCCCATAGAGTTTAGTTTGGTTCTTCATATTCTAGCCTCCGATTTGTTTGGAGTTTTAATGGCAAATGTTCAAAATAACATAAATGTGGCCAAAGGATTCCAAGGATTATGAGCACATTTCACATTCTGGGTGGATATGCAATCCTCTGTTGTGTTATGTACTTGGCCAAATGAAATCCACGGCGTGCGTGCGTGGGTGAAACGATCACTGATCGCCGGAATTTTGCTGATATTACTCATTACGATAAACAGCCTATACTAGAGAAATGTGAAGATTGAGCTGAAATAAGTTTGTTAATATAGGTGATTGTTAATTGGACAATCGATGGCTACAACCATCAAACTAGAAGTGGTAGTTTAAAGGTCCAATGCAGCTGTTTTTATCTCAATTTCAATTTCATTTTCTGGATAACAATCAAGTATCTTACTGTGATTGTTTTCAATAAAAAATGGTCAAAGAGAAACAAAAATAGCTTCTTAGCAAAGAGCAGTGTCCCAAGCAAGAATTTTGCTAGGACTGTCTGGGTGTGGTCTGAGTGGGAGGGGAAAACTGAAAATGACATTTTATTGGCAGTGATGGGAAAAGTACTCAATTGTCATACTTGAGTAAAAGTAAAGATACCTTAATAAAAAAAAGACTAAAGTGAAAGTCACCCAGTAAAATACTACTTGAGTAAAAGTCTAAAAGTATTTGGTTTAAAAAAATACTTAAGTATCAAAAATAAATGGAATTGATCAAATGTACTTAAGTATCAAAAGTAAAAGTATAAACTATTTAAAAGTCCTTATATTAAGCAAACCAGACGGCACAATTGGCGGATAGTCAGGGCCACACTCCAACACTCAGACATAATTTACAAACGAAGCGTTTGTGTTTAGTGAGTCCGTCAGATCAGAGGCAGTAGGGATGACCAGGGATGCTCTCTTGGTAAGTGTGTGTTCCAGTCAAAATGTAACCAGTACTTTTGGGTGTCAGGAAAAATGTATGGAGTAAAAAGTACTTATTTTCTTTAGGAATGTAGTGAAGTCAAAGTAAAAGTTGTCAAAAATATACATAGTAAAGTAAAGTACAGATATCCCCCCCCCAAAATACTTGGTACTTTAAAGTATTTTTACTTGAGTACTTTACCACACTGGTTATTGGCAGAGAGGTGTGGTACTCTCTCTTATTGATCTATTAACTCATTTACTGCATGGTGATGTCACCATGGCATGCCAAATCCTATTTAGAATTCTAATTCCTAATTCACTGGCCAAAATTCCATTCCACCAAAACAGGCTGAAATTTCAGGCGGTCTTTTCAAACAGCTCTTACACTAAAAGGGAATGATCATAATTTCCACAATTTCACAGTATTATTCCAACCTCATAGTGTGGAAATATTTATAAAACACAAGAAAATGTAGTTTTTGTCTGGAGGGCTTTAAAGGATCATTACAAAAAAATATGGTGCACATCAATGTTATACACTTATATTTATATTTATTGTTATCACATCAATGTTATACACTTATATTTATATTTATTGTTATCACATCAATGTTATACACTTATATTTATATTTATTGTTATCACATCAATGTTATACACTTATATTTATATTTATTGTTATCACATCAATGTTATACACTTATATTTATATTTATTGTTATCACATCAATGTTATAAACGTATCATTATATTTATTGTTATCACATCAATTCAGGCTATATATCGCGGTATGGATTTTTGTCCATATTGCCTATCTCTCGGGTAATGTGTGTGTTCGTATTTGTTCTGTAGTGATGGGTCATTTGCCTACGACTCAGTTCCATGGCAACAGAACACCAACCAGCCCCCGGGGTCATTGTCTGTTGTTACCACCGTGTGGGGTGTGACCAACACGTCACAGAGTCAGGTGAGACACACAACACACACACACTTCAGTACACACTATTTGATGTTTTCGACACACAACACACGCTCGTATACCTTTGTATTGAGTCTAGTAATTGAACTACCGACGACAACCGACGACAGACCCTGAATTCCAAATCTCCTTAGGCACTTTGTGTAGATCTGAGATGATTGGATAGGTGTAATATGGCAGTAGTTCCATCTTGCCCTCTGATTGGACCTGGTGGAATCATCACCATATTGCTTTTACCTAGACATTCCTCTCAGATTGACAAAAGCTCCCAGGGGAGGCTAGGGGTTAATTGGAATTCTGATGTTGGTTGAAATATGGTACGCTGTGTGTGTATCACCAAAAGCTAGGCTTATATCAAAGATCTCTTTTTGAAGTCCCACACAGTGAGTTGGCATCATAGAATGACATATTAGGATCTCTGTGCTTGACCTAACACTGTTTGCTGTGTCTAATCAAAAATATATCAATGATCAGTTGTTAGTGAGATGATTTGACATATGACCTTTCTTCACCCAGGTGTTGGCCAACAGCTCCAGCCATATGAACCCAGGTGGTAACCCCATGGGCCAGGGTATGTCTGGGGGTCCGGCAGGCCTCAACTCCCCCCAGTTTCCTGGCCAGCAGCAGCAGTTCCCAGCCAAGGGAGGCCAGGGTCAGGGCTACATGCAGCAGGGGATGTATGGCAGGCAGGGATACCCCGGTGGAGGGGGCTACAGCGGGAGGTAAGAGGTCATACACACACATGAATGAAGTTGAGACGGACACATTCTCTATCTCACTCTTACTCTATTCTTTTAACACATACAGTATGCACAGCTCTAATTCATGTTGTTTCCGTTATATAGTTACCCAGGTGGTCCTAACACTCCCCCAGGGGGGATGGGCATGCCTCAACACTCCCGCCAGCCTGGCGACTTCACCCAACCAGCAGCTGCTGCTGCTGCCGCTGCTGTTGCCGCCGCCGCTGCTACGGCAACCGCCACAGCAACTGCTACCGTGGCAGCCATGCAGCAGGAGACACAGAACAAAGAGATTAACCAGTATGGACAGGTATGGACACGTCACGCATGTACAAACACTGTTATCATAACACGCACACAAACACACCATTGCCATAATACAGGTTGCTAAAAGTTAGAAACAAATGTAGTTACTTACCTATAATATCTTGTTTTGGGCCTCAGGAAAACCAGATACTACGACATACATTGTACACTAAATACAGACTAAAACCATGGAGTCAAACCTGCAGCGTCATACTAAACTGTAACTCTTTGTCCTTTCTTCCTCCTTTATGTTTCGTCCAGATGTGTTCCTCCTTCCAGATGGGCCCAGGCCAGGCCTACAACAACCAGTTCATGAACCAGCCCGGCTCCAGAGGGCCCCCTGGAGGCATGAACCCAGGCAACATGGGCCAGGCCATGAACAACCCGAGCATGGGTGGGCCTACCATGGGCATGAACCAAACTCAATCCCCAGGCATGGGGCCTTTCGGGGCCCATGGCCAGAGGATGCCCCAGCAGGGCTACGGAGGACCTGGAGGCCCCAGGCAGGCCATGCCTATGCAGGGCATGAAGAGGCCCTATCCTGGGGAGGTGAGTTGGATGGTGTGTGTGGGGGAGGGATATGTGTGTGTTTAGGGTGGGGGGGGTGTATGTTTCCTTTGAGTATTATATTCTCATAGTACCTCCCAACATGCAGTGCATGCCTTTCTTACAAATGTTAATAGAATAATTAAGTTGCTGATTGATCCTCTCTCTCCCTCCCTCTCCCTCTCTCTCTCTCTCTCTCTCTCCCTCTCTCTCTCTCTCTCTCTCTCTTCCCTTACAGCCAAACTACGTGGGGCAGCAGTATGCTCCTAACGGTCAGTTCCCTCCCCAGCAGAGTCAATACCCCACCTCTAACCCATCCAGGCCAATGCCCTCCCCAAACTACCCCGGCCAGAGGATGCCCGGGGGGCAGGGGCAAGGCCAGTACCACCCGCAAGGCATGCCCATGGGACAGTACTATAGGGTGAGAGCTCCCTCACACTAACATAACCATTTTACCATTTACTCCTGCTCCCATTGTGCAGCTGTACATTTAACCATTGATGTCTGTTCCATTCACAGCAAGAGCCATTCAACGGTCAGAACAGAGGTGGATACTCATATAGCCAAGGCAACGGGGTATGTGCCCTCCTTTTTTATCCTTTGTCTAAGCAAATGTAGATGCCAACAGAGTTCTTTGAATTCTCTATCTCTCATGGTTTT